>NC_043997.1:469409-481909 GCF_902150065.1 Myripristis murdjan
CGGCTGGGGTTAGATTAGATTAACTTCATGTTGTTTAGTGTAGATTAGATTAATGTGTTTTTTAGTACAGATTAAATTAATTAATGTTTAATTTAGATTAGATTAATTTAATGCTGTTTAGTTTGGTTTGGATTAAATTAAAGCTGTGTAGTTTGGATTAGATTAAATTAATGCTGTGTGGTTTGGATTAGATTAAATTAATGCGGTGTAGTTTGGATTAGATTAAGTTAATGTGGTGTGGTTTGGATTAGATTAAATTAATGCTGTGTGGTTTGGATTAGATTAAATTAATGCTGTGTAGTTTGGATTAGATTAAGTTAATGTGGTGTGGTTTGGATTAGATTAAATTAATGCTGTGTAGTTTGGATTAGATTAAATTAATGCTGTGTAGTTTGGATTAGATTAAGTTAATGTGGTGTGGTTTGGATTAGATTAAATTAATGCTGTGTGGTTTGGATTATATTAAATTAATGCTGTGTAGTTTGGATTAGATTAAGTTAATGTGGTGTGGTTTGGATTAGATTAAATTAATGCTGTGTAGTTTGGATTATATTAAGTTAATGCAGTGTAGTCTTGATTAGATTAAGCTGACACAGTGTAGTTTGGATTAGATTAAGTTAACGCTGTGTAGTTTGGATTAGATTAGAGGCGCAGTGTTCCTGTGTATGTGTGCTGTTTGTCAGTAAACTGTTTACATGCTCAGTTCTCAGCTGTGTATTTGTTGTTGTAATATTTGTGGGATTAGCACACAAACTGAGACCTAATGCAAATAATTCTGCACATATCTTTTAAGATTTGTGAGGCACATATTTTCATATTTCGTATTTCTTTCTATTTTTCTTAAAATTTAATTCTTGTCATAATAACAATAATAACATCTCTCTGATTCTGATTCTGATTCTGATTTAGTTCTGATTTATTCTGAGTTTAATTTAGTTTAATTTAGACCAGATTATGTTTCATCAAATTTGACTGGATCAGATCAGATTAGATTAAATCAGATTAGTTTGATCTGACTGTATTAGACCTGACATGAAATCACATTTTATATTAGATCATAGATAACATTACATTAGATTACATTAGATTATGTTAGATTATATTAGATCACATTAGATAACAGCAGGTCAGATTACATCAGATTTGATAAAATGTTACTGAATCCTGTGATCACATTTCATTTGTAGCTGTTGGTCCTGTTGTTTTACCGTGTGTGTGTGTGTGTGTGTGTGTGTGTGGGTACGTACAGCCAGTATTTTGTCTCCTATCTGTAGCCGTCCGTCACGGTGTGCCGCCCCGCCCTCGATGATCTTGGTGACGTAGATGCTGTTGTCTCCGGGGACGTGCTGGTTCCCCACGCCGCCCGCGATGCTGAAGCCCAGACCTGGGCGAGAGACACACACACACACAGCAGGAGAGAGAGAGACCGAGAGACAGGGAGAGAGATACAGACAGACAGAGAGAGAGAGACAGACAGACAGATTTACTGCCAGGAATCTGCAGTTTGAACATGATAGAACTGAGAAGAACCAGGTAGAACCAGGTGGAACCAGGTGGAACCACATAGAACCAGTGGGGACCTTGGCAGCAAATTATATCCAAAAGTGCTGTTCCCCTAAGATTCTACTTTTCTGTCTCTGATCAGGTTATTGGGGCCTGATAATAACCTGATAATAACCTGATAATAACATGATAATAACATGATAATAATCTGATAATAACATGATAATAACATGACAACACATGATGTTAAGATGATAATAACATAATAATAACATGACAATAACCTGATAATAATCTGATAATAACATGATAATAACATGACAACATATGATGTTAAGATGATAATAACATGATAATAACATGATAATAATCTGATAATAACATGATAATAACATGATAATAACATGACAACACATGATGTTAAGATGATAATAACATAATAAACGTCGTCATTAGCGGCAGGCAGCTCCTCCAGCGTCCCGGCAGGATCAGGGACCGGATCAAACCGGATCTTTACTGATTTCAAAAGATGTGGATTAAGACCGGATCCAGAAGTGGAGGAGAAACAGGCCTGACCTTTGACCTTTGACCTGAGGACCAGATCATTTAGATCTAGAGGAAGGTGAGTCCAGACTGAATTCTGTTTCAGTCCTGACAGTGAAGCAGTAATCTCATGTCAGATTAGATTTAATCCTAGTCTGACAGAACAGCTGTTAGATGATCAGCAGTTCAGCTGTGAGCCAGCAGAGGGCGACACAGCAGCACCACACAGGCACTGACCACCTCCTGTTCATCCACACACACACACACACACACACACACACACACACACACACACACACCTTTAGGGCCCTTCAGCAGTTTGATCTGGGTGATGCGTTCGCTCGGTGGGCGTCGCCGCAGCACGTACAGCCTGACGACAGGCCCCGCCTCCTTCAGTGCCTCCACGGCAACCGAGTGCGTGACCTCACGCACGTCCACGTCGTTAACCAATACAATGCTGTCGTTCACCCTGGAGTCAGACAGAGAGAGAGTGAGACAGAGAGACACAGAGAGAGAGAGAGTGAGACAGGCAGATAGACAGAGAGAGAGAGAGACACTGTGTTCCTTGTGGCCTGGTGACTGAAAAATGTTTAAATTGTTAAGTTGTTTATATCTGTATTGTTATTGTGTACGTTGTATCATTAGTCACTTATCCATTTATTTATTTTTATTTTTACTAATATTACTGTCATTATCACTGCTATTTGCTTTGGCAATATAAGCCCTGCCTTGTCATGCCAATAAAGCTATTTAAATTGAAAAATTGAAATTGAAACGGCACACGTCAAACGGCAACACGTCACACAGCGGCTGCAGCCTCCGAGCCGCTGGCCGCCTCACACCGCCCATATGAAAATACTTTGACGGCTCCCCTAACCCTGACGGAGGAGAGGGTAGAGTTAGGGGAGTTTGAGGCTAACCCTAACAGAGGAGGGGTTAGGGTTAGGGCGTTTGAGGCTAACCCTGACGGAGGAGGGGTTCGGGCGTTTGAGGCTAACCCTGACGGAGGAGGGGTTAGGGCGTTTGAGGCTGACCCTGACGGAGGAGGGGTTAGGGCGTTTGAGGCTAACCCTGACGGAGGAGGGGTTAGGGCGTTTGAGGCTAACCCTGACGGAGGAGGGGTTAGGGCGTTTGAGGCTAACCCTGACGGAGGAGGGGTTAGGGTTCGGGCGTTTGAGGCTAACCCTAACGGAGGAGGGGTTAGGGTTCGGGCGTTTGAGGCTGACCCTGACGGAGGAGGGGTTAGGGTTCGGGCGTTTGAGGCTAACCCTGACGGAGGAGGGGTTAGGGTTCGGGCGTTTGAGGCTAACCCTAACGGAGGAGGGGTTAGGGCGTTTGAGGCTGACCCTAACAGAGGAGGGGTTAGGGTTAGGGCGTTTGAGGCTAACCCTGACGGAGGAGGGGTTAGGGCGTTTGAGGCTAACCCTAACGGAGGAGGGGTTAGGGCGTTTGAGGCTGACCCTGACGGAGGAGGGGTTAGGGCGTTTGAGGCTGACCCTGACGGAGGAGGGGTTAGGGTTCGGGCGTTTGAGGCTAACCCTAACGGAGGAGGGGTTAGGGCGTTTGAGGCTGACCCTGACGGAGGAGGGGTTAGGGCGTTTGAGGCTGACCCTGACGGAGGAGGGGTTCGGGCGTTTGAGGCTAACCCTGACGGAGGAGGGGTTAGGGCGTTTGAGGCTGACCCTGACGGAGGAGGGGTTAGGGCGTTTGAGGCTAACCCTAACGGAGGAGGGGTTAGGGCGTTTGAGGCTGACCCTGACGGAGGAGGGGTTAGGGCGTTTGAGGCTAACCCTGACGGAGGAGGGGTTCGGGCGTTTGAGGCTAACCCTGACGGAGGAGGGGTTCGGGCGTTTGAGGCTAACCCTGACGGAGGAGGGGTTCGGGCGTTTGAGGCTAACCCTGACGGAGGAGGGGTTCGGGCGTTTGAGGCTAACCCTGACGGAGGAGGGGTTCGGGCGTTTGAGGCTAACCCTGACGGAGGAGGGGTTAGGGCGTTTGAGGCTAACCCTAACGGAGGAGGGGTTAGGGTTAGGGCGTTTGAGGCTAACCCTGACGGAGGAGGGGTTCGGGCGTTTGAGGCTGACCCTGATGGAGGAGGGGTTAGGGCGTTTGAGGCTAACCCTGACGGAGGAGGGGTTCGGGCGTTTGAGGCTAACCCTGACGGAGGAGGGGTTCGGGCGTTTGAGGCTAACCCTGACGGAGGAGGGGTTCGGGCGTTTGAGGCTAACCCTGACGGAGGAGGGGTTAGGGTTAGGGCGTTTGAGGCTAACCCTAACAGAGGAGAGGTTAGGGTTAGGGCGTTTGAGGCTAACCCTGACGGAGGAGGGGTTAGGGTTAGGGCGTTTGAGGCTAACCCTAACAGAGGAGAGGTTAGGGTTCGGGCGTTTGAGGCTAACCCTGACGGAGGAGGGGTTAGGGTTAGGGCGTTTGAGGCTAACCCTAACGGAGGAGGGGTTAGGGTTAGGGCTTTGAGGCTAACCCTGACGCAGCCTTCCTCCAGCTGAACTGGGACACCTGGTGTTTCCTTCATGGCCGAGGCTATCCCAGAATTCACTGCAGCGCTGACGGGAGGAGCAGTGAAACAGCAGGTAAACAGTTTCCTGCTGTTTCACCATTAAATTCACTTCTAATCAGGGTTCCTACAGGTTTCTTCAAGTTAAACTCAAGTCTTTTTAAGACCTTTTATATCGAAAATTAATATCTATTTCTCAGCCTATTTCACAGCCCTACCGACAAAGAAAAATTAACTCCTCCTCTGCTTTCAGCATTGGCGTGGACCCGGAAGACGCCCATAGATCGACTCTAGCGTTAGCTGGTGGGAACCTGGAGGTGATTGAAGGAGTTTGTTCCTTTCCTCTGGTGGATTTAATGTGCCTGGAGTCCAACACCTTCACCCCCACTGTTCCAAGCTGGGTCCTCTTTTTACACAAGGTGCAGTAGGCTAGGCTTCAGAAACATTATCTGCCACAGATTTTAACCAGTGACGGAAAGAAATTTTATCCATCCACACTTTGTTGAATTTACATTTCCCCATTTTCCAAGCGTGAATTAACTATCTAACGTTAAAAAAACAACTACTTGTCTTGTCGTTGGTAGTCTTGTGTCTGCTGTAGCGTGAGGTCTTCAGGGACGTATTCGTAGCATTTTCCCGGGGCTGAAATTGTGTTCGAAATTATTGGTTCCGCCGCTCTTTGTTTACGTTATTTTATCAAAATAATCGTGGCTGACAAATGAAACGTTTGAGGAGAAATGCGATACGGAGAAGTTACTTACAGAACAAATTTTAAGACCTAGATCAAGATCAAAATTCAAGACTTTTTCAAGTCTTTTCAAGGTATTATTTCCAAATTCATAAATTCAGTGCTTTTAAGACTTTTTAAGACCCCGCGGGAACCCTGTCTAATGTTTTTGGAAGCGGCAAATCAGCTGTGCAGATTTCAGATACAGGCAGTTTATGACTGTTGGTGGTGAATCCAAAATTTGATCCAGTGTTTTCAGAGTTCAGAGGCTCCGTACAGCGGGGCGACGGCGGGCTGCAGCCTGCAGGGGGAGCCGGCGAGGCGGCTGGAGCTCCACCTGCAGACTGGAGGCTTTTATTTCCCAGCAGCCCGTCTGACAGGCGATGGCTCAGGGCTCACATCTGACGGAGGTCGCTGTCGACCCAACATCTTACCATGTGTGTGTGTGTGTGTGTGTGTGTGTGTGTGTGTGTGTGTGTGTGCATACCTCAGGCGGCCGTCCTGGGCGGCGGCTCCTCCTGGGATGATCTTGGTGATGAAGATGGACGGGTCGTCTCCGATGTGAGGGTTATCTGTCCCGCCTGCGATACTGAAGCCAAGGCCAGAGTTCCCCTGCTCGCTCACACACACACACACACACACACACACACACACACACACACACACACACACAATATCATCATTTTCATCATTATTATGAGCAGTAGAATCAGTAATATTATAGTAATTTCAGCTGTGCAGCATCACAGCCCCTTTACTCTTTTTCTTTTCTGAAATATTTTTGGAAATCGCTGCTGTTCCTGTGAAAACTTTAAAATGATTTTTTTCCTAAATGGAACAAAAAGACAAGATGAAGTCAGAGAAAGTGTGAAGTGAAGTTTTTCCTTTTGACAGTGAAAAACATGCAGCAAAGCGTCTGGTTGGTTCTTAATTTATTTTTTTTTTTTAGAGATGAAGGAGTTTTGGTTCAGAGGCTGGAGTTAAAAGTGTCCAGTCATGGTTTGATGTGAGATATAAATAGTGTGAGCAGAAATAAAATAATAATAACTAACGTGAAGCCTCGTCTCAGTCTGACAGGTTCCTCTCTCAGGTGAGTTCTACCTGATGAGGTCATGCTCAGATCTGACGCTTTCAAAATAAAACCAGGAGGCTGTTTGGAGTTTATTTTGGGTGGATTTGCCCTTTAAGAGCCACAATCTGACAGCTGCTAAACCTGGACTGAGCTATTTCTGGAGCTGTGTGTGTGTGTGTGTGTGTGTGTGTGTGTGTTTTGTGTCTCTCTCTCTCTCTCTCTCTCTCTCTCTCTGTGTGTGTGTGTGTGTGTGTTTTGTGTCTCTCTCTCTCTCTCTCTGTGTGTGTGTGTGTGTGTGTGTGTGTGTGTGTGTGTTTTGTGTCTCTCTGTGTGTGTGTGTGTGTGTGTGTGTCTCACCCTCTCCAGTGTGATCTCTTCATATTCCAGCTCTCCTTCTGATCCGTTCATCTGGAAACGGAGAGAGAGAGAGAGAGAGAGAGAGAGAGAGAGAGAGAGAGAGTCAGTCAGATCCACTCGCTCCTCAACCATCGTTTCCACGGCAACTCCATAGCAACAGCTGCTGAGCCCTTTGGGTGGTGGGGGGGCAGTTACCCAGGCAACCACTGTAGCCATAGCAACTATCTCTCTCTGTCTCTCTCTCTCTCTCTCTCACTCTCTCTCTCTCTCTCTCACTCTCTCTCTCTCTCTCTCATTTTTAAGCAAAAAAGCAGGAGAGGACGATGAGGTCACAACGACCAGCTACTGATGACTTCATCAATATATCAGGTTATCAATATATCAGCTTATCAATATATCAGACTATCAATATATCAGGTTATCAGTATATCAGGTTATCAGTACATCAGCTTATCAATATATCAGACTATCAGTACATCAGCTTATCAATATATCAGACTATCAGTATATCAGACTATCAATATATCAGCTTATCAATATATCAGACTATCAATATATCAGCTTATCAATATATCATTATTCAGCCTCTCCCGACTGAAAGCGAAAACGAAGGTGAGACCACTCATCCTCCGGGAGATGCTGTTTGCTGATGATGCAGCAGTGGCTGCACACTCCCAGGAGCACCTGCAGATCCTCATCGACAGATTCTCCCAAGCATGCCAGGACTTCAACCAGACCATCAGCTTGAGCAAAACCAAGACGATGGGACAGGGAACTGAAACCCCTCCTACCATCTCCATCAACAACTACACACTGGAGGCTGTAAGCAGTTTCATTTATCTTGGGTCTACCATCACCATCAACAACTACACACTGGAGGCTGTAAGCAGTTTCATTTATCTTGGGTCTACCATCACCAACAACCTGTCACTCGACGCTGAAGTCAGCAGCCGGATCGGGAAAGCAGCCTCTACTTTTGGGAAGCTTACACCTAGAGTCTGGGACAACAACACTCACTGTCCATACAAAGGTACAGGTGTATAGAGCCTGTGTCATTAGTACACTCCTGCATGGCTGTGAAGCCTGGACCCCATATTCCCGCCAAGAGCGGAGGCTAAACATTTTCCATCTGCGATGCCTGCGACGCATACTGGGCATCACCTGGCGGGACAGGATCACAAACTCAGCAGTCCTGGAGAGAGCACAGCTCCCTACCATGTTCTCTCTCCTGAGGCAGCGACGTCTCCGATGGCTGGGCCATGTCCGCCGGATGGACGATGGTCCAATCCCAAAGGACATCTTATATGTGGAACTGTCATCTTGCAAAAGGCCAATTGGCCGCCCTCTGCTTCGCTATAAGGATGTCTGCAAGCAAGATCTCCACTGGTCTCAGCTGGTCTCTGCTGGTCTCTACAGGTCTCTGTCTACTGGTCTCTACTGGTCTCTGCTGGTCTCAGCTGGTCTCTACTGGTCTCTACTGGTCTCAGCTGGTCTCTACTGGTCTCCGCTGGTCTTTACTGGTCTCCACTGTTCTCAGCTGGTCTCTACTGGTCTCAACTGGCCTCTGCTGGTGTCTGCTGGTCTCAGTTGGTCTCTACTGGTCTCTGCTGGTCTTTGCTGGTCTTTACTGGTCTCTACTGGTCTCAACTGGTCTCTGCTGGTCTCAGCTGGTCTCTGCTGGTCTCAGCTGGTCTCTACTGGTCTCTGCTGGTCTCTACTGGTCTCTACAGGTCTCTGTCTACTGGTCTCTACTGGTCTCTGCTGGTCTCTACTGGTCTCTACTGGTGTCTGCTGGTCTCCACTGGTCTCTACTGGTCTCAGCTGGTCTCTGCTGGTCTCTACAGGTCTCTGTCTACTGGTCTCTACTGGTCTCTGCTGGTCTCTACTGGTCTCTACTGGTCTCTGCTGGTCTCTACTGGTCTCTACAGGTCTCTGTCTGCTGGTCTCTACTGGTCTCAACTGGTCTCAGCTGGTCTCAGCTGGTCTCAGCTGGTCTCTACTGGTCTCTGCTGGTCTCTACTGGTCTCTACTGGTCTCAGCTGGTCTCTACTGGTCTCTGCTGGTCTCTACTGGTCTCTGCTGGTCTCTACTGGTCTCTACAGGTCTCTGTCTGCTGGTCTCTACTGGTCTCAACTGGTCTCAGCTGGTCTCAGCTGGTCTCAGCTGGTCTCTACTGGTCTCTACTGGTCTCTACTGGTCTCTCTACTCTCACTCCTGAGCAGCACCATGACACAGAATTTCCATCAGTCCTTCAGTCTCCATCAGAGCCAGTCAGCTGGTCACCATGGCAACATGATGCTCACAACACACAGCTTGTCAATCAATCAATCAGCCAATCAATCAGCCAATCAATGAGTGAGTGGGAGTGTATATGTTTCTATGCTGTTGGCATGAACAGTACAATATTTGTACTGTATTTGTACTTGTCAGAGAGACACCTGTCTGCCTGTCTCTCTACCTGTCTGTCTGTCTGCCTGCCTGTCTGCCTGCCTGTCTGTCTGCCTGCCTGTTTCTCTCTCTCTCTCTCTCTCTCTCTCTCTCTCTCTCTCTCTCTGCTGGGTTATTAGTAATATCTTCATCTCTCTTTCTCGTCCTCCCGGGGCTAAACAGCTGTCAACATTACAACACCTACACACACACACACACACACACACACATACACACACACACAGCATGACATAACAGAGTACACACACACACACACACACACACACACACACACACACACACTGTTTCTTCTGCTGAGAAAAGACGAACAGAGGAGCTTCAACATGGTTATGTAACAGAGGGCGAGTGAGGCAGAGAGAGAGAGAGAGAGAGCAAGCCCTGCTCTCTGCCAGTGAGAACACCTGAGAGTGTGTGTGTGTGAGTGTGTGTGTGTGTGTGTGTGCGTGTGTGTGTGTGTGAGTGTGTTTGAGTGTGTGCATGTGTGAGTGTGTGTGTCAGTTCTCTCACTGCATTAATTAAAGCCATTTCTCTTCATTTCCCTTGACAGCTCTCCCTCTCTCTCTCTCTCTCTCTATTCCTCTGTCTCTCTCTGTCTGTTTCTCTCTCTCTCTCTGTCTCTGTCTCTCTCTCTCTCTGTCTCTGTCTCTCTCTCTCTCTCTCTCTCTCTCTCTCTGTCTCCCTCTCTCTCTGTCTCTGTCTTTTGTCTCTGTCTTTCTCTCTGTCTCTGTCTGTCTGTCTCTCTCTCTCTGTGTTGCTGCTGACGTCCAGAGAAATGCAGCATGAGACAGGTAGATCTCCTCTCTGTGGTTCTGCAGCTGTGAAGCGGCGCCTCCTCCCCCTCCGGCCTCAGGACGGGGGAGGAGCTCACAGCAGGAGGGCGGGGACGGAGGAGGAGCTCACAGCAGGAGGGCGGGGACGGGGGAGGAGCTCACAGCAGGAGGACGGGGACGGGGGAGGAGCTCACAGCAGGAGGGCGGGGACGGAGGAGGAGCTCACAGCAGGAGGGCGGGGACGGGGGAGGAGCTCACAGCAGGAGGACGGGGACGGGGGAGGAGCTCACAGCAGGAGGGCGGGGACGGAGGAGGAGCTCACAGCAGGAAGACCAGGAGGAACCCTCCAGACAGGAGGAGCTCCAGCCAACAAGGAACTGGTCCCGTTCCGGGTCCCGAACCCCATCTGGAACCTCCCTCAGCGTTTTGACCCACGCCGGTTCCCATGCTGGCTAATGTTCTCTCTTAGAACGTTAGCCTTTTAGCGAGCAACGTTAGCTTGCTAAAGGGAGCAGGGCTCATGTGATTGGTCCATCCACCTCCTCCTGTGAGCAACGTCTTCTTCATTGGTCTTCATGCTGCGTCACGGTCCATCTGATTGGTTCAGACAGAACCACCACTGCTGACATCCAATCAGAGGAGAGATAACAGTCCAATCACAAAACCACTTCCTGTTTAGTGCCCCTCATGTTGCTGAGAAACACCTGGAGTCTTCCAGGTGTTCCCAGGGACCCCTGGGGACCCCGGACCCCGCTTTGATAACCACAGCGTCAGATCACCCAGAACCACAACTACAAGCCTGAGAACACCTGAGATCACTTGAGATCACCTGAGATCACCTGAGAACACCTGACATCACCTGAGATCACCTGAGATCACCTGAGAACCTCTGACATCACCTGAGATCACCTGAGATCACCTGAGAACCCGTGACATCACCTGAGAACCTCTGACATCACCTGAGATCACCTGAGATCACCCGAGAACCTCTGACATCACCTGAGATCACCTGAGAACACCTACCATCACCTAAGACCACCTGAGAACCTCTGACATTACCTAAGATCACCTGACATCACTTAAGATCACCTGACATCACCTGAGATCACCTGACATCACTTAAGATCACCTGACATCACCTGAGATCACCTGAGAACCTCTGACATCACCTGAGATCACCTGAGATCACCTGAGAACCTCTGACATCACCTGAGATCACCTGAGAACCTCTGACATCACTTGAGATCACCTGAGATCACCTGACATCACCTAAGATCACCTGAGATCACCTGAGATCACCTGAGATCACCTGAGATCAGACATTCTCCAATCTGTAGGACTCATGGAAACATGGCCGCTGCCCTGCTGTGCTGATGTAAAAGAGGAAAGTTGTCATCAAGGCCCTGCCCATATAAACCCCGCCCCCATATAAACCCCGCCCCCATGTGAAACCCCGCCCCCAAGGCTCCTGTTATGTTCTTTTTTCAGGGAGAACAAACTTCTTCTGGCTTTACTCTCTGTGACACGTGGCAGGACTGACTGACTGATTGGTTGACTGATTGATTGATTAGTTATCCCCTCCTGATGACATCAGAGGGCGGGGCTATGAGTGACCACACGCAGTGGGACGGCTGTTTCTGGGTCATTAAAACTTCTCACAGAGGAAAGTGGGCGTGGCCTCCCATAAAAACACAACAACAACAACAACAATTAACACAACACTACAAAACTGATGTGAGGTTTGTCCCGGCCAAGGAACAACATGTGAGACTGGTGACTAGCCACGCCCCCTTCACTACAGGCCACGCCCCCTCACAGCGGGGCACGCCCCCTTCACTACAGGCCACGCCTACTAACTCAGTGTGTAGCTGCCGGTCGACACGCAGCCACGCCCCCTTCTGGTTGAGCTCAGTATCACAGGTTGTGGAGCAGCTCTGTCTCTGCTGATCGCAAACAGCATGAACAGAAAACAACAAACAACAACAAACAACAACAAACAATAAACAACAAACAACAACAAACAACAACAAACTGACCTGAGAGCCGACGCAAAACGTAAACAACATTTAACATTTTTCAAAATGAAGAAGAAGAAAATCCCCAAGCAGCCACAGTGTCTCACTCTCTACCTGTGTCTGTCTCTCCACCTGTCTCTCCTCCGTCTCACACACAGACAGACAGACAGACAGGCGAGCAGAAACACAGGTGAGCAGGCAGATAGACAGGGAAACAGTCAGACAGGTGAGCAGGCAGACAGACAGGGAGACAGTCAGACAGGTGAGCAGGCAGACAGACAGAGAGACAGGTGAGTAGACAGTCAGACAGGTGAGCAAAAAGACAGACAGAGAGACAGGTGAGCAGGCAGACAGACAAACAGACAGACAGACAGGAGAGCAGACAGACAGAAGGGTGGTCAGACAGGTGAGCAGACAGACAGACAGACAAACAGGTGGGCAGAACGACAGGTGAGCAGACAGATAGACAGGTGAGCAGACCAACAGACAAACTGACAGGCGGGAAGACAGGCGGGCAGACAGACAGATGGGCAGATAGACAGACTGAGCAGAC
>NC_043997.1:489409-496909 GCF_902150065.1 Myripristis murdjan
AGCTGAGCGCTCCTAAAGGAGCAGTTCACCCATTTTCACAGACAACAGAGAGGCTCACGCTGCTCCTCACACACTCCATCACCACGGAAACAGGCAACAGCTCCTCCCTGTGGACGATGTCAGCAGCCACCACCTCAGGTCAAAGGTCAGCGGTCAACCTGCATCTACAGGACCAGCAGGGCCGTCCTCACATCTGGAGGCCCTGGGCAAAACAAGCAGCCGGGCCCCCGGTGTCTGACCAGGAGCCCATCACCTGTACCACCTGAACCACCTGAACCACCTGCACCACCTGAACCACCTGAACCACCTGAACCACCTGAACCACCTGAACCATCTGCACCACCTGCACCACCTGAACCACCTGTACCACCTGAACCACCTGAACCACCTGAACCACCTACACCACCTGAACCACCTGCACCACCTGAACCACCTGAACCACCTGCACCACCTGCACCACCTACACCACCTGAACCACCTGAACCACCTGCACCACCTGCACCACCTGAACCACCTGCACCACCTGCACCACCTGAACCACCTGAACCACCTACACCACCTGCACCACCTGAACCACCTGAACCACCTGCACCACCTGAACCACCTGAACCACCTGCACCACCTGCACCACCTGAACCACCTGAACCACCTGAACCACCTACACCACCTGCACCACCTGAACCACCTGAACCACCTGCACCACCTGAACCACCTGAACCACCTGAACCACCTACACCACCTGCACCACCTGAACCACCTACACCACCTGCACCACCTGAATCACCTGAACCACCTGAACCACCTGCACCACCTGAACCACCTACACCACCTGCACCACCTGCACCACCTGAACCACCTGAACCACCTACACCACCTCAAACTTCTGAATCTTCTCTGTGAACAAAATACACTTCAGTTCCTTTGGCTTTTCATTTTGTGGAGGAAAATTCTAGCAAATATATTTTTTTGATTTATTGCAATTATTGTTGTTGTTGTTGTTCTTCTTCTTCTCCATATTACTATTATTTAATTATTTATTTTACATTTTTTTATTTTACAAATTGTTAATATTTCTTGTAGTATAATTTTAAATGTATGATTATAATAACTATAAATAGTTTTACAATACTTTTTGAAATAATTTTGATTTAGATATTTTAGATTTTTATTTTTTATCTATTTTATTCTTATCTATTTTTTACTTGCACAGTGCTGGAGTTGTTGCAGTTGCATTTCACTGCTGCTGTACCCGTACATCATGCATGTGACCAATAAAAATCTTGAATCTTGAATCTTAAATTCTAATTTTCTGATCTTTTTCTTTTTCTTAATGTGTATTACAATAACTACTGTATATGTAGTTGTATTTTATTATCATTACTATTTATTTTTTGTTTCTTCATATCTACACATATATACATACGTGTGTGTATATATGTGTGTGTGTGTGTGTGTGTGTGTGTGTGTACAGAGCATTCAGAACGTATTCAGACCCCCTTCACTTTTTTCAATTTTTTGTTATGTTGCAGCCTGATGCTACAATTGTTTTAATTTGTTTTTTCTCTCATTAATCTACGCTCAGTGCCCCGTAATGACAAAGTGAAAACTGAATTTTAGAATTTTTTGTAAATTTATTAAAAAGAAAAAAACTGAAATATCACATTGACATCAGCATTCAGAGCCTTTGCAACAACACTTGAACTTTAGCTCAGGAGCCTCCTATTTCTCTTGACGGTTGCTGAGATGTTCCTACACCTTGATCACAGTCCACCTGTGGTAAATCAAACTGATTGGACATGATCTGGAAAGGCCCACAGCTCTCTGTAGAAGGCCTCCCAGCTGACCTGCATATCAGAGCAGAAACCATGAGGTCAGAGGAGCTGCCTGCAGAGCTCAGAGACAGGACTGCTGCAAGGCTCACATCTGAGGAAAGCTGCAGAAAACTTTCTGCTGCCCTGAAGGTTCCCAGGAGCTCAGTGGCCTCCATGATTCTCAAAGGGAAGAAGTTTGGCACAACCAGGACTCTTCCAGGAGCCGGTCGATTCTCTGCTCTGATGAAACCAAGACTGAACTGTTTGGCCTCAGTTCCAAACGTTTTGTCATCACCTGCCCAGTACCATCCCAGTACCATCCCAGTACCGTCCCAGTACCATCCCAGTACCATCCCAGCACCATCCCAGTACCATCCCAGTACCATCCCAGCAGGGCAGCCTGGTGGTGGCACCATCAGGCTGGTGTTTTCCAGCAGCGGGGACTGGGAGACTGGTCAGGGCTGAGGGGAAGCTGAATGGATCAAAGTCCAGAGATCAGGACCTCAGACTGGGCTGAAGGTTCACCTCCCAACATGACAGAGACCCTGAGCTCACAGCCAAGACAACACAGGAGAGGCTTAGGGACTCTGTGAAGGTCCCAGAGCCCAGAGCCCTGACCTGAACCCTGTCCAGCATCTCTGCAGAGACCTGAACATGGCCGCCCACCGACGCTCCCCATCCAACCTGAGCGAGCCTGAGAGGATCTGCAGAGAACAAGCAGGTAATCCCCCAGTCCAGGTGAGCAGAGCCTGTTGCTTCATACCCAGAAAGACTGGAGGCTGGACCTGCTGCCAGAGAGGCTTCAGCTGAGTGCTGAGGAAAGGATCTGAATATTGATGTCAATGTGATGTTTCAGTTTTTTCTTTTTAATAAATTTATAAAAATTTCTGAAATTCTGTTTTCACTTTGTCATTATAGGGCTCTGAGTGCAGATTAATCAGAGAAAAAATGAATTTAACGGATTGCAGCATCAGGCTGCAACACAACAAAAGTGGAAAAAGGGAAGGGGGTCACTCGCCCCATTGTTTGGTCTTGTGTCTCCTTCAAGCTGGGTTCCTCCTGGGTTCTTCAGGGTTCTGTGCAGTATCTCAGCTGTTCCTGGGATCTGCTGGAGTCGCTCTCCCAGTTTGAGCTCCCATCACCACCAGCGGCTCCACTGCTGCCTTCACTGGCCTCGTCTCCTCCAGCTCCTCTCTCAGCTCCTGCTGCTCTTCCAGCTCCTCGTCCTCCTCCTTCCTGATGTTGCTGTGGCTCGGGATCGCTGCATCTCTCCCTGCTGCCTCCTTCTGCTGTTTGTGGACCAGCTCCATGTCTGCTGGATCAGCCTCCAGCTGGTCCGTCTGGATCTGGACGTCCCACAGGATCGGGACGTCCCACAGGACCTGGATGTCCCACAGGATCTGGACGTCCCACAGGATCTGGACGTCCCACAGGATCTGGGCTCTGTGGTTCTCCACCAGCTTTGGAGGTGTCCTCCATGTCGGCCCTGGGACGTCCGGCCCCGGTTCGGTGCAGATGTTCCTGTTCACTCTGCTGGCCGCTCGGTTACGGAGCTCCATGTCTGCTGGAGCTGCCAGCACGGTGCCCCCTGCTGTGATGTGCTGTACTGTGTCGGGGGCCCCTCTGCACAGCCTGCACCGGGGCCCCTGCCTGCTCTGGTGGAGCCCGGCCCCTGTGGACCTGCTGCTGGGGGCCATCTTCCTGGTGTGTTCCTGGATCTTTGTTGTTTCATCCTGGATGGTGGCTCTGACGCTCAGCAGTCACCAGAGTTCTTGATGAAGGCTCTCAGGTTCCTGTCGATGCTGCACAGCTTCAAACCCTCCAGTATGTGTGTGTGTGTGGCGTGGAGTCGTCGGCTGTCCTGTAGTCGACCCAGGCAGCACACAGGTTGGTGTTCCTGGCCTTGCGGGTTAGGGTTAGGGCTAATCCTGAGCGACGGCTCTGTCCAGCTGGTGTTTGGCCCCTCTGGTGCTGCTGCCGGTTCCCCTCTGGGCCCTGCTCGTGCACTCAGCCCATAAAATTTATTTGAAGGTCAGATCAGACTTTTCTGTTCGCACATCTTTAGCAAACATTTATCACTTAAGTCGAACCGCCATCAGCCTGTCTCATCACGTTAGTGCTGACAGTTTTGGGTGAACTGTTCCTTTAACCTGTGTGTCTATATATGGTAGCAGTATTAATGGTAAATCTGTGCAAACCAGGCAGCCCTGAGCCATTCACACACACACACACACACACACACTTCCTCTCACATCAATAATTCAACACACACTAATGAAGGAGGAAAGAGAAGAGAGATGAAGATGAAGACGGAGATAAAAATAGAGAAGCTCATCAGACAGCCTGACCTCTGACCCCTGATGACCTCTGACCCCTGATGACCTCTGACCCCTGCTGACCTCTGACCTGCTGCTGACCTGACACTTTACAGTCATGGCAGATAATGATGGTGGAAGTTCAAATGAACGGAACAGCAGGCGGTCAGTGAACGCCACACATGAACATGAGGCCTTCAGGTGCTCTCAGTTGGCAGGAAATAACAGCAAACGTAACAGGAAGTTAGTTTAATAAAATAACTACACACATAAATAAATACATAAATAAAATAAATTTGACTATTTATACTTACTATAATTAGATATTTAATGTTAAATTACCATAAAATAACATTTTTTTAAAAGTTTGATCAGTTTGATCAGTGAACTAAACAGCTGATGTCAGGTATCAATCATCCTGATGCAGGTGTGAGGCTGAAACTCTCGAAGAGAAGAGAAGAGAAAGACAGACGGTTGATGTGTTAAAGTGTTGGAGCTGAAAACAACAACAACAACAACAACAACAACAACAACAACAACAGCAACAATAACAACAGCTCCCACCCCAGAAGCAACAAGAAACATAAATAAGTAAATAATAACAAAGTGATCTTTGCCCTGGCCGCCTCTGGGATTCAAAGGGTTAAATTCACTTCCACTGATTTTCACCCACAAAGCAGATCAATCATCATGAATCACTGATCATCACAGAATTATTACACAAGTCTTCATTTAATTTAATTTAATTTAATTTAGTTTAATTTAGTTTAATTTAACATTGATTCTTCATCTCATTTTGCTCCAGTTCAGTTTTCAGAGAGATCTGTTCACACAAAAACAACTTAATTGATCCTTTAAAGGCCACCTTAATGTGACAGTACCACACACACACACACACACACACACACACACACACACACACACACACGTTGGAAACACTCTCAGCCTTTGACATCGCGGGCACCAGCAAGGAAAATAAAATATAAATATCCGTGTATCGAATGTGTTTGGAGTGATCACACAGCAGCTCTGTTTTCTAAATGTTGACGAGTGGCAGGTGAAGTGACTGTGTGTGTGTGTGTGTGTGTGTGTGTGTGTGTGTGGGACGTGAGCCTGGCTGCTGACTCACACTCCTCACTAAACATCACATCTTCCACAGCTTCAGTCCGACTCTGCAGCCAGGAGCCCAAACAGGAAACTCACAGCAGAAAAAAAAGAAAACAACAACAACAAACAAACAAACAAAAATCCCCAAAATCATCAGAAGCAACAAAGAAAAGGACCCAAAAATCACAAAGAAAAAACGAAAAAAACAAAAACAAAAAGTGTCTTGAAAAAACCTGAAAATTTGTTTATTTATTGATAATTCCCATCCCCTAATCCCTGCATATTTCTGCCGTCAGTTAGCTGACATGTCAGAGGATTATGAATATGAATAAATACATTTCACATAATTAAAGCTGTAGTGACTGAAGTCTGAGCACCAGGGGGCGCTGGTCCAGATCTCTGGAATAAAACCCCAAAGTTCAGATTAAAATCGTGTCTCTGGGTGGAAATGAGGGAACGTGACCCTCCAGGCTCCTGCTGGATTAACTGGGATTATTCTGAGTGTGAAGCTGCAGACTTTAAGCCACAAGGAGGCGCTGCTCTCAATGAACCTTTCCTGTAGCCCTCAAACATTATCACACAATTACTGAAAAAAACTGTTCTACAGCAGGAAAAGAAACCAGTTCAACACCAGGAACAGAAAACAGTTCTACACCAGGAACAGAAACCAGTTCAACACCAGCAACAGAAACCAGTTCAACACCAGGAACAGAAACCAGTTCAACACCAGGAACAGAAAACAGTTCTACACCAGCAACAGAAACCAGTCCTACACCAGGAACAGAAACCAGTCCTACACCAGGAACAGAAACCAGTTCAACACCAGGAACATAAAACAGTTCTACACCAGCAACAGAAACCAGTTCAACACCAGGAACAGAAACCAGTTCTACACCAGGAACAGAAACCAGCTCTACACCAGGAACAGAAACCAGTTCAACACCAGGAACAGAAAACAGTTCTACACCAGCAACAGAAACCAGTTCAACACCAGGAACAGAAACCAGTTCTACACCAGGAACAGAAACCAGCTCTACACCAGGAACAGAAGCCAGTTCAATACCAGGAACAGAAATCAGTTCTACACCAGGAACAGAAACCAGTTCTACACCAGGAACAGAAACCAGCTCTACACCACGAACAGAAACCAGTTCTACACCAGCAACAGAAACCAGTTCAACACCAGAAACCAGTTCAACAGCAGGAACAGAAATCACCTCAACACCACGAACAGAAACCAGTTCACCACCAGGAACAGAAACCAGTTCTACAGCAGGAACAGAAACCAGTTCTACACCAGCAACAGAAACCAGTTCTACACCAGCAACAGAAACCAGTTCACCACCAGGAACAGAAACCACCTCAACACCACGAACAGAAACCAGTTCAACAGCAGGAACAGAAACCACCTCAACACCACGAACAGAAACCACCTCAACACCACGAACAGAAACCAGTTCACCACCAGGAACAGAAACCACCTCAACACCACGAACAGAAACCAGTTCACCACCAGGAACAGAAACCACCTCAACACCACGAACAGAAACCAGTTCTACAGCAGGAACAGAAACCAGCTCAACACCTGCAACAGAAACCAGTTCAACACCAGGAACAGAAACCAGTTCAACACCAGGAACAGAAACCAGTTCTACACCAGGAACAGAAACCAGTTCAACACCAGGAACAGAAACCAGTTCTACACCAGGAACAGAAACCAGTTCTACACCAGGAACAGAAACCAGCTCAACACCAGGAACAGAAACCAGTTCAACAGCAAAAACAGAAACCAGCACTACAGCAGGAACAGAAACCAGTTCTACACCAGGAACAGAAACCAGTTCTACACCAGCAACAGAAACCAGTTCAATACCAGGAACAGAAACCAGTTCTACACCAGGAACAGAAACCAGCTCTACACCACGAACAGAAACCAGTTCTACACCAGGAACCGAAACCAGTTCTACACCAGGAACAGAAACCAGCTCAACACCAGGAACAGAAACCAGTTCAACAGCAAAAACAGAAACCAGTTCAACACCAGGAACAGAAACCAGCTCTACACCACGAACAGAAACCAGCACTACACCACGAACAGAAACCAGTTCTACACCAGCAACAGAAACCAGTTCAATACCAGGAACAGAAACCAGTTCAATACCAGGAACAGAAACCAGTTCAACAGCAGGAACATAAACCAGTTCAACACCAGGAACAGAAACCAGTTCAACAGCAGGAACAGAAACCAGTTCAACACCAGGAACAGA
>NC_043997.1:504409-511909 GCF_902150065.1 Myripristis murdjan
ACGGGGCACAGGGCAGAAGGTATGGGGCAGAGGGTATGGGGCACAGGGCAGAGGGTACAGGGCACAGGGCAGAGGGCACAGGGCAGACAGCACAGGGTACAGGGCAGAGGGCACAGGGCAGACAGCACAGGGTACAGGGCAGAGGGCACAGGGCAGACAGCACAGGGTACAGGGCAGAGGGCACAGGGCACAGGGCAGAGGGCACAGGGCAGACAGCACAGGGTACAGGGCACATTGCAGAGGGCACAGGGCACAGGGTACGGGGCACAGGGCAGACAGCACAGGGTACAGGGCACATTGCAGAGGGCACAGGGCACAGGGTACGGGGCACAGGGCAGACAGCACAGGGTACAGGGCACATTACAGAGGGCACAGGGCACAGGGTACAGGGCACAGGGCAGACAGCAGAGGGTACAGGGCACAAGGCAGAGGGTACGGAGCACAGGGAAGAGAGTATGGGGCACAGGGCAGAGGGTACAGGGCACAGGGCAGAGGGAAGAGGGCACAGGGCAGGGGGTACAGACCAAACAGGATCCGGGAGGTGAAGGTGAAGGGACTCAGGAGCAGCGGAGGAGAGGCACAGCGATGTTGTGCAGACAGTGAGAGCAAACACACACACAAACACACACAAACACACACAAACACACACACACAAGCACACACACACACAAACACACATAAACACACACACACAAGCACACACACACACAAACACACATAAACACACACACACACACACACACACAGAACAACACAGAAAGTGTGTGTGAGACAGAAGATGAATGTAAAATGTCTCACCTTCTCGTTTCAGCGGCATGTCGTCTCTCTCTCTGATCCCAGATAAACCTCTTTAGGGATTTTAAAGACACGCACGGCATGCTGGGTAATGAAGTCCTAATCCCTGCACTCTGCCAGCACTCAGACCCACAGACAGGCAGAGAGACAGACAGACAGATAGATGTGAGGGGGATGGGATGTAAATTTGAATATACTTCTAATTATAATAACTATACTCTGTTTTCTTATTTTTTCCTGTTGAATTTTTTTTTTTTTTTTTTTTTTACACATTTTTCTTTGTGGCTCGAGAGGAATCACGAGTTTTCACATTTTTCTGTTAATGATTTTGTGATACATAAATATAGAAGATGTGTCAGCTGCCTCTGTTAAACTGTTAGAGATCAGTCATTCAGACAAACTCAACACACACACACACACACACACACACACACACACACCCTGTCTGTCTAGCCAGAGTAACCGCAGAGTGTGTGTGGGAGGGTTTTGTGGTTGTGTGATGTCATTTCCTGTCCCATCAGAGCTGTGCTGTGATTGGTCCTGATGGGAGGTGAGAGGGGTTTAAAAGCAACTCAGCCTCTCTGCTCCGTTACCACGGTTACCACAGCACTACTGCAGGATCACACACACACACACACACACACACACACAGAGGAGTGTGATCGCCCAGGACAGCAGAAGTGAGTGAGTACAGATCAAAGTGTTTTCAGACAATTTTGTACTTTCATCAACTTTGTTTTTGTGTCTTTGAAAAATCTGAAGCCTGAGAGGAAAAAACAGGCAGCCGAAAAAGTCAAAAATTAAAAAAAAAAAAAAGAAAAAAAAAGAAAAAGAAAGAAAATGTCCCTAAAATTAACAGAAAGAAAAAGGAAAAAGAAAACAAGAGAATATTTTTTCTTTAACATAATTTTAAATATGTATTGATTTAAATATGTGATCACTATAATATTAAAGAGGGTTTAGATGGACACATCCAGGATTCCTGTCTGTTTCACAGCCACAGCCTGCTGCTGCTTTCCTCCACTGTAATGTCTCACTGTTGATAGATAGATAGATAGATAGATAGATAGATAGATAGATAGATAGATGTACTTTATTAATCCCAAACTGGGAAATTCTTGTGTTACAGTAGCAATGGATAAATGAAAAAATATATACCAAAAATACAAAAATATATACACAATAAACACTATATACAGACTATATACAGTAAATACAGTAGAAAATACAAGAAATGTAAACATCTAACAATATGAAATATAAAGATGGTAAATATGAAATGGAAATGAAAATTGTTTCTGCACGCAAAGCAGTTTCATGTTTACTACTGTGTGTGTGTGTGTGTGTGTGTGTGTGTGTGTGTGTGTGTGTTCATAAAGAGCCTGAAGCAGCAGAGACTTTGCAGTCAGATCCATTTTAATGGCACTTTATTTGTGTTTATCATCTTTATTTTGTCTCACAGATTTGAACTGAATGCAGTACTACAGTGAAGTATTACACTGAAGTATTACACTGAAGTATAGCAGTGAAGAATAGCAGTGAAGTATTACAGTGAAGTATAGCAGTGAAGTATTACTTTGAAGTATAGCAGTGAAGTATTGCAGTGAAGTATAGCAGTGAAGTATTACAGTGAAGTATAGCAGTGAAGTATTATAGTGAAGTATAGCAGTGAAGTATTACAGTGAAGTATTGCAGTGAAGTATAGCAGTGAAGTATTACAGTGAAGTATAGCAGTGAAGTATTGCAGTGAAGTATAGCAGTGAAGTATTACAGTGAAGTATTGCAGTGAAGTACTGCAGTGAAGTATTACAGTGAAGTATAGCAGTGAAGTATTACAGTGAAGTATTGCAGTGAAGTATAGCAGTGAAGTATTACAGTGAAGTTTGCAGTATCAGTGTTTGCAGTGAAGTACTGCAGTGAAGTATTGCAGTATCAGTGAAGTACTGCAGTGAAGTATTGCAGTATCAGTGTTTGCAGTAATTTCATTTTGTGTATTTTTGGTGCCGCTGTCCCTCCACATGATCAGCATGTCAGCTGATCAATAACCTCCCAACATCGCAACATGTGGGCAAGCCCCGCCCACAGGGATGAGATCAGGGCTCTGATTGGCTGAGGGATCATGTCTCGTTTAGCAAATGGCCAATCACAGCTGTGGTGGGCGTGTCTTACCCAGAACTCTGGTGGGATCCATAACATCAGTGTACAGATGTGCTGCTGAACTGTAACTGACATCTGATTGATCATTGATCGATATTTAACTCATTGATCAGCTGACAAGTTGAACACCCACAGAAAGGGTTATTGTTTTTTACACTGAGTAGTGATATTGATTTTGATTGATATGATATTTATATTGATATGATACTCATATAATATTGATATCATTGATATGATATTGATATTGATACTGATATTGGTATTGATATTGGTATTGGTATTGATTGACTGGCTTTTCCCTCTTCAGGTCAGGATGAAGCTTCTGCTGCTTTTCTGTCTGCTGGGACTCAGCCTGACTGTCTCTGTGAGTACCTGTCTGTCTCTACCTGTCTGTGTCTCTCTACCTGTCTGTCTGTCTCTACCTGTCTGTCTGCCTGTTGTTTAATTTTTTGAGAATAAAGAGTGAAAGACGGCGACATTCAAAGGAAACTTTGAGTGTTGTCGAGTTTTTTTTTGTTTGTTTTTTTTTTAATTAATTTAATTTAATAATTTAATTTTAGGACAATATCTCTGTCTGTCTGTCTGAACTGTCTCACCTGTCTGTCTCTCAGGTCCACAGGAGACGAGTAGCAAGGTCAGACAGCTCTGAGGGAGATGGGGTTAGTACACACACACACACACACACACACACATACTCCTTATGTGACTGTAACTGAGCAGCTTTTTGTGTATTTGAACTTTTTGAGTATTTTTTTTTTATTATTATTATTTGGTGTTTTTACTTTTATAAAAGCACACCATATATTTTAAATCTCATCACATGAAAAAAATCTCATCGAACAAACTTCCTGTTTCTAAAATGTAACGGGTAACACTTCACAATAAGAGTACAACAATTAATGTTAGTTAAAGTTAGTTAATACCATAATGGTTAATCAGCTGTTAGTTAATAATTATTATGGCATTTACTAATGTTAATATCTACAATAACCATTAAATAACATATAAATTAATGCCGTAGCATGAACAGCATTAGTACATGATTCTTAGACACATTAGTTAACAGTTAGTTACCTGTCACTTAATGTTTATTACCTGTTACTTCATGTTTATTACCTGTCACTTAATGTTTATTACCTGTTACTTCATGTTTATTACCTGTCACTTCATGTTTATTACCTGTCACTTAATGTTTATTACCTGTTACTTCATGTTTATTACCTGTCGCTTCATGTTTATTACCTGTTGCTTCATGTTTATTACCTGTTGCTTCATGTTTATTACCTGTCACTTAATGTTTATTACCTGTTACTTCATGTTTATTACCTGTCGCTTCATGTTTATTACCTGTCACTTAATGTTTATTACCTGTTACTTAATGTTTATTACCTGTTGCTTCATGTTTATTACCTGTTATTTCATGTTTATTACCTGTTACTTCATGTTTATTACCTGTTGCTTCATGTTTATTACCTGTTGCTTCATGTTTATTACCTGTTACTTAATGTTTATTACCTGTTGCTTCATGTTTATTACCTGTCACTTAATGTTTATTACCTGTTACTTCATGTTTATTACCTGTTGCTTCATGTTTATTACCTGTCACTTAATGTTTATTACCTGTTACTTAATGTTTATTACCTGTTGCTTCATGTTTATTACCTGTTATTTCATGTTTATTACCTGTTACTTCATGTTTATTACCTGTCACTTCATGTTTATTACCTGTCACTTCATGTTTATTACCTGTCACTTAATGTTTATTACCTGTTACTTCATGTTTATTACCTGTCACTTCATGTTTATTACCTGTTACTTCATGTTTATTACCTGTTACTTCATGTTTATTACCTGTCACTTCATGTTTATTACCTGTTACTTCATGTTTATTACCTGTCACTTAATGTTTATTACCTGTTACTTCATGTTTATTACCTGTTACTTCATGTTTATTACCTGTCACTTAATGTTTATTACCTGTCACTTTATGTTTATTACCTGTTACTTCATGTTTATTACCTGTTACTTCATGTTTATTACCTGTTACTTCATGTTTATTACCTGTTACTTCATGTTTATTACCTGTCATTTAATGTTTATTACCTGTTACTTCATGTTTATTACCTGTCATTTAATGTTTATTACCTGTTACTTAATGTTTATTACCTGTCACTTAATGTTCATTACCTGTTGCTTCATGTTTATTACCTGTTACTTCATGTTTATTACCTGTTACTTCATGTTTATTGGAAAAAAACAAAACAGGAAAAACTCGCCAGCTAACGTGGTGCATCTTCCTGTTGGAGACAAAAGGTTACCTGGGTGTTTGGGTGCGCTTGTTGTCAACTCCCAGGTGTCCCAGTGCACGGTGGCACTACTGAGGTTATTCAGGGGAGAGGAGTCAGCCGAGACGCAGTGGTGGAACACATGCAGTCTATTTGATCATCTATTGTCCTGTGCTAGCCGGTGTTAGCTGCGTGGGCTAATACCGGTGTTAGCTGCTTAAGCTAACATTAAAGTTTGGACGAACTTCACGCCGGCCACGACGGCAACATGACCTCTGAGCACCGAGAGCTCAGCGGGGGTGTTCCTCAGGGCTCGCTCCTCGGTCCTCTCCTGTTCTGCATCTACACACCTCCTCTGGCTGATCATCCACAGCTGGAACATCTGCCTCCACCATCACACTGACCATCTGCTGGTCACTGCTCCTCCAAAATAAAAGCCTCTTTTTAGTCATGTTACCATGAACTCCTCTCCTGTCAGGGGTCGACCTGCAGGGAGGCCAGTGGAGGCTCGGTCTCATGCTTTCTCTCTCCACACAGAGCGACTCCAATGACGCCAGCGATGAAGAGGAGGAGGAGGGAGGAGATGACGAAGGCGACGATGGAGGAGATGAAGAGGAGGAGGAGGAGAGAAAGGGGGAAGGAGAGGGAGAAGAAGGAGGGAGTGAGGAGGAGGAAGATGAAGACAGTGATGAAGAGGAGAGAGACAGCAGCAGTGAAAGAGGAGAGGAGACAGGAGAGGAGGGTGAGACAGGAGGAGAGGGTGAGACAGGAGAGGAGGGTGAGACAGGGGAGGGTGAGACAGGAGGAGAGGATGGTGAGACAGGAGGAGAGGGTGAGACAGGAGGAGAGGATGGTGAGACAGGAGGAGAGGATGAGACTGGAGGAGAGGATGGTGAAACAGGGGAGGGTGAGACAGGCGGAGAGGGTGAGACAGGGGAGGGTGAGACAGAGCCAGCAGCTCCTGCTGTGGATGAACGGGAGAAAACGTCAGTTTAGGTAAAACTGAAATATTCAACTAAAATATATTTGATATGTTTTATATATTGTTTAGGTCATGTGAGGCTAAGCCCCGCCCACCCTGACACTGATTGGCTGCTTGTTCATCAAACAACCTGATTGGTCTTTAGCGAAGTGTTGAGACAGGCATCATGACTGTCACTGTGAGGAACAGCGCCACCCGGTGGGCAGAGACACGAAGCCGCTCTGACTCTGTGTCTGTCTGTTTGAAAGGTCGATGATGTCAGCGGGACGAGCCAATCAGAGAGAGGCGTCGTCAGCCGAGCCGCAGACCGAGGACCTGTCTGTCTGTCCGTCATGTGTCTGTGTGCGTCTGCGTTTCCCCTTCAGCTCTGCGGAAAATAAAACTCAGTCTTCTTCTCAAATGTTCCTCGTGTCATGTTCCACTTTTCCTTCAGAACGTTAAGGTTTTTATGGAAAAACGAGCCTGGGCTCCTGATCACACTCATTGATTATTGATCAGATGCAATAAGAACATATGATTATTGGTCAGAGTGACTGAGTCTAACCTCTGCTGCTGCTGGTTTCTGCTCCCAGCAGGAATATAAATAATCCGACCTTCACAGTGCAGACTCATAAACTGGGGCTTTACTGGCTGCTGGTCGGCTCCCAGGGGCCAAGCTGAGCACCCCCCCCCTTAAGCATTCACCAGCATTTAAACACAGGAAACCTGACAACTGTTATACAATATTATATTATATTATATTATATATTATCAAGTTTGGCAATTTTCTTTTTTGTGTTTGTGTTAATTTTCTTTTTTTTTTAATTTATTTTTATTCACAATTATATCACTTACAAAACATATAGAGCAAACAGATCACAGCCTACCCCACCCCCCACCAGACAGCACACAGTGTTTGTGTTAATTTTCAAGTAATTTTCTTAAAAATTTCAGTGCTTTTTTGTTTTGTTTTTTTTTTTGTTTTTTTACTAAATGAACTGTAAAATGACACACAGGGTCCCTGGGTGCAGAGGAGCCGTGGGAGTGTGTGCACGAGGCTCCTCATCAAACTGCACAATAAAGTGTGTGTAATAAAAGTTTAATTAGGGGTGTGAGGTGACGTCAGCCGTCTGGACGGGGAGCCACGAGGAAACACACCCACCTGTCTGACAGGAGGTCACATGGCTGTGAGGCTAACAGCGACACCTGCAGGAGACAGACAGGCATTACAGCTTTACAACAAAAAACCCAGTGGGCAGACAACTCGGGGCTGAAACCCTGCTGTTTTTGTGATGGCTTATT
>NC_043997.1:516909-534409 GCF_902150065.1 Myripristis murdjan
CAAGGAGAGAGGAGGCAAGGAGAGAGGAGACAGGAGGCAAGGAGGCAAGGAGAGGAGGAGAGAACTTCAGTCAGTCTGCACATCTTCACACAAAGCTCTAATACACATCATGTAACTTTGTTTTGTGTGTGTGTGTGTGTGTGTGTGTGTGTGTGTGTGTGTCTGTGTGTGTGTGTGTGTGTTACATCCTCCAGCTGCCTCCCTCTTTCTCTGCCCAGCTGTAGATTGTCTGACCCGCATGCTTTGGATGCTCCACCTAACACACACACACACACACACACACACACACACACACACACACACACACACACACAGATTTTATTACATTTTAAAGTTTTGTTGTTTTGTTTAGGTGACATCTGACAGATGCAACATTTAGACAAACATCAGTGGTAAAAACTTTTTAAAAAAATCTGCAATAAGGAATTTTCTGTGTAAATTGAGTGCAGGATGGGATTATTATGTGTTTAACTGAGCAGAAGACAACATATTCCTCCAGCCTCTGGAAATACTGAACCTTCACTTGTATGTATTTGAACCACTGAGGGCACATGTCTATCTGTGTGTAATCTTTTATGTTTGTCTGTATTCTATGTGTGTCTCTTATATCTGGACCTTGAGTCTGTTCATAAAATAAAGTAAGTACACACACACACACACACACACACACACACACACACCTGTCTGATTGCAGCCTCCAGCAGGTCGAACAGCAGAGGGCTGGTGTAGGCAGACAGAGTTTCATCACCTGGTGGACGCGCACACACACACACACACACACACACACACACACGCACACACACACACACACACACACAGTGGGGGGCAGATGTAACTGATGACAGGGAGGTATGGTCTGATTGGCTGAGAGAACACAGAAGCAGCGCTCTGATTGGCTGAGAGCCAAGCATTACCCATGACTGCCTGGTCCAGACTGAAGTACGCCACAGCCTTCAGATGGAGCATGGACAGGTAACCCTGGCAACCACAAGGGCAGAGGTCAGAGGTCAGAGGTTAGGTAACCCTGGCAACCACAAGGTCAGAGGTCAGAGGTCAGAGGTTAGGTAACCCTGGCAACCACAAGGTCAGAGGTCAGAGGTTAGGTAACCCTGGCAACCACAAGATCAGAGGTTAGGTAACCCTAGCAACCACAGGTTCAGAAGTTTGGTAACCATAGCAACCACAGGGTCAGAGGTTTGGTAACCCTAGCAACCACACAGCCAGAGGTCAGAGGTCAGGGGAGGGCTCAGCAGGGCATTGACAGGATAAAGTTCATGAGTCAAAAAAACGAGAGAAGCCTCGGCTCAAACAGTCACATCCACGCTGCGCTCTGATTGGACAGACCTCCAGCCACTCAGTCGCTCCCACGTTCCCGAAATCTCCAGCGTCCCAACTGACAAACAGCAGACTGCGCCTCGGACGGAACCCTGCACACACACACACACGAGCACACACACACACACAGACACACACACACACACACACACACACACACACACACACACACACACACACACACACACACACCGATGGGACAGTGGGACCACAGACTTGATGTTGAAGTAAAATGTTTCCACTGAGGCAGGTTAGTTCATTAGTCAGTTTGTTAGTGACTTTCTACTTAGATAGTTTGGTTATTAAATTGTCATTAGTTAATTAGCTGATTGGTTGTTCACTGGTTAGCTAGTTCTTAGTTCTTATTTAATTAGATGTTAGGTAGTGAGGTAGTCAGTCAGTTTTAGTTAGTTAGTTGGTAATAACAGACTAACCAGTGGATATTTACCATTCTTCACCATGGCAGAGAAGGTCCGGGCCAGCTCCAGCAGTATGGCTGTCCCCACTCCAGACTTGACGGCCCCGGGCCCCCAGGAGTCCCTCTGCGCTCCCAGGATGATGTACTGATCTAACACACAACACAAACACACCGAGGTGTGTGTCCGTACCATGTGCCTGTCCTGGGACACTGTAACTTCACACTGCACACACACACAGCAATGAGGTGTGTAAAAGAGAGTGAAAGACGCATGTGTCTGAAGGAACCAGCTCAGCATCATGAACCCGGAGAACGTATTTGGTTCTCATGGTTTACGTGGTGTGTGACACGTTCCTCTCTGGACCCACCCGGTCTCACACAGAGAGCTGCTTCATGCTCTGTCAGATCGTTCTGCAGAGAGACATTCTGAGATAGTCCTCTCTCTCTCTCTGCTCGGGCCCTACCTGGCTCGACCCGGCCCTCCAGGGACGAGAAGATGTTGTTGAGCAGGACGGGGGACATGGTGTTGTGGACGCTCATCTTCACCTTGTGTCCTCTGGTCAGCTCTGGACCCACGACACAGCGGACGTACGGCAACCGCCCTCGCCAAGATGGAGGACAGGACGGGCCTGACAGCTGGCTGAGGGAGAGAGTGTGTGTGTGTGTATGTGTGTGTGTGTGTGTGTGTGTGTGTGTGTGTGTGTGCAGGACAGAGGTGGATGTATGGATGTATGTGAAAGTAAATATGACACCACCGCCCACCAGAACAACTGCCTGGACTGAGTCAGTAGCTACACAACTAAACTAAACGACCACTACACTGGTGAATTAACCAGCTAACCAGACCCACTAACTACATCAATAACCAAATGACTAACTGAAGAAACGACTACCTGACCAACTACCTGACAGACTGAGTGACCAACTAACTAATGAACTGACTAACTGACTAACTCCACTAACTCGCTGACTAATGAACTGACTTACTGATAACTGACTGACTAACTCGCTGACTAATGAACTGACTAATTAACTGACTAACTCGCTAACTAATGAACTGACTAACTAACCGACCAAATCGCTAACTAATGAACTGACTTACTAATAACTGACCGACTAACTCGCTGACTAATGAACTGACTTACTGATAACTGACCGACTAACTCGCTGACTAATGAACTGACTTACTGATAACTGACCGACTAACTCGCTGACTAATGAACTGACTTATTGATAACTGACCGACTAACTCACTGACTAAGGAACTGACTTATTGATAACTAACCGACTAACTCGCTGACTAATGAACTGACTTACTGATAACTAACCGACTAACTTGCTGACTTAATGAACTGACTAACTAACTAACCAACCAAATCACTGACTAATGAACGTAAGACCAACAGACACAAGAACTCTTTTATACCCACTGTTACTAGTTTTTTAAACACTATCACATCACTGTTTTTTTTAACGAGTACAGTTTATTGTTTTACATTGGTTTTATTGTATCTTTTTTTTTTTTAAATGTTGTATTTTTTTATGTTGTATTTATTTATCATGTCCACTGTTTTGGTGAGTTTTATGTCTATGTATGTATGGAGGAGTGTTCTCTCTGCTGGCTGCACAACAAATTGCCCCATTGGGGATAGTAAAGTTACCTTGATCCTTGATCCTTGAACTGACTTACTGATCACTAACTTACTAACTCCCTAACGAATGAATTGACTCACTAATAACTAACAAACTAACTTGCTAACTAATGAACTGACTTACTAATAACTGACCGACTAACTCGCTTACTAATGAACTGACTTACTGATCCCTAACTTACTAACTCGCTAACGAATGAATTGACTCACTAATAACTAACAAACTAACTCGCTAACTAATGAACTGACTTACTAATAACTAACTGACATTCTAACAAGTTAGCTCAATAAATGACAGACAAAATGATTAACTAACCTGCTGACTAATTAACTGACAATCTAACAAGCTACTAAAGTCAGTCACTAACTGACCAATGGACTGACTAACTAATTACCTAACTGAGTGACTAATGACTAACAGCTGGTCTAACCCAGTAAATAAGTAAGGGACTAACTGGTTAACTCATGAGCAAATAGCTGACTGACTCATTAACCAGCTAGCTAAATGACAGGCTAACCGGCAAACTAACGAGTTAACTCAAACTAACTAACTGACTAGCGTACAGCTGAACTAGTAAACTGTTGTTTACTGTGTACAGGTTAACTGGTTAATATCTGGCCAGCTTAGACAGTAAACTAGTTAAACAGTTACTCAATTAACCTGGTTACCAGTTAACCAGTTCAGCAGTTGACTGTCTGATTCAAGCACACTGGTAAACCCGATAAAACTGGTTAGCGAGTTCAGTCGGCATGACAACGATCAGCTAGTTAGCTGGTAAACTAGTCAACACGCTAACTAGTGAACTGTTAGCTGGTTAACTGGTTAGTGACATGCCGGTTAGCTAGTTAAGTGTAAACTGGCAAACATGCTAACTAGTTGACTGGCTAACAGGTTCACTGCTGCGGTTGTGGTCACCTGACTGAGAGCAAGGGGCGGGGCTTACCTGAGCAGCTTTGCAGCTACACTGGCACTGATTGGCTGCGCCGGGATGAGTGGCAGCCCAGAGGACCGAAGGGGCGGGAACTGGGCGTGGCTAAAGGAGGGGAACCCAGGAGTGAAGGGATCACCTGAGCCCAGGTGCACCTGTGATTGGATGACACACCAGGAAACACTCTCTGATTGGTCAGCGCTGAGGACACAGGGAACAGTGTGTGTGCGTGTGAGTGTGAGTGTGTGTGTGTGTGTGTGTGTGTGAGTGTGTGTGTGTGTTACATGCTCAGACACGGCGGTGTGTGTGTGTGTGTGTGTGTGTGAGTGTGAGTGTGTGTGTGTGTGTGTGAGTGTGTGTGTGTGTTACATGCTCAGACACGGCGGTGTGTGTGTGTGTGTGTGTGTGAGTGTGTGTGTGTGTGTGAGTTTGTGTGTGTGTGTGTGTGTGTTACATGCTCAGACACGGCGGTGTGTGAGTGTGTGTGTGTGTGTGTGTGTGTGTGTGAGTGTGTGTGTGTGTGTGTGTGTGTGTGTGTGTGTGTGTGTGTGTGTGAGTGTGTGTGTGTGTTACATGCTCAGACACGGCGGTGTGTGTGTTCAGTCCGAGGCGGCGGGGGTCCTGCGGCAGGTCGGCGGGGTCGGGGTAGATCAAAGCTCCGCCCGCTCCGTTCCTCTGAGCCAACCAGACCTTCTCTGCAAAGCTGACCCCGCCCCCGACCCGCATCACCACCACGCAGCCAATCAGAGACACGCCTGCGCTCTGCAGCCAACCGAAATCCTCCGCACGGCCGTAGTTGGCGTAGACCACGCCCCCCTGGAGAGGGAGGATGGAGGGTACGGTTGCCATGGTGACATTTTCAGATGTGCCTGTCTGACTCTCAGAATGCCAGCCTGTCTATCTCACATCCTGCCTGTCTCACAACCTGCCTGTCTCACAACCTGCCTGTCTCACCGTCGCGCTGCCTGTCTCACATCCTGCCTCACATCCTGCCTGTCTCACCGTCGCGCTGCCTGTCTCACATCCTGCCTCACATCCTGCCTGTCTCACATCCTGCCTGTCTCGCCATCACGCTGCCTGTCTCACATCCTGCCTCACATACTGTCTGTCTCACATCCTGCCTGTCTCACCGTTGCGTTGCCTGTCTCACATTCTGTTTCACATCCTGTCTGTCTCACATCCTGCCTGTCTCTCCGTGGCACTGCCTGTCTCACAGCCTGCCTGTCTCACCGTGGCGCCACCTGTCTCACACCCTGCCTGTCTCACCGTGGCGCCGCCTGTCTCACACCCTGCCTGTCTCACATCCTGTCTGTCTCACATCCTGCCTGTCTCACAGCCTGCCTGTCTCACATCCTGCCTCACATACTGTCTGTCTCACATCCTGCCTGTCTCACCGTTGCATTGCCTGTCTCACATTCTGTTTCACATCCTGTCTGTCTCACATCCTGCCTCACATACTGTCTGTCTCACATCTTGGCTGTCTCACCGTTGCGTTGCCTGTCTCACATTCTGTTTCACATCCTGTCTGTCTCACATCCTGCCTGTCTCACCGTAGTGCTGCCTGTCTCACATCCTGCCTGTCTCACCGTGTCACTGCCTGTCTCACACCCTGCCTGTCTCACAGCCTGCCTGTCTCACTGTGACACTGCCTGTCTCACAGCCTGCCTGTCTCACAGCCTGCCTGTCTCACTGTGACGCTGCCTGTCTCACACCCTGCCTGTCTCACAGCCTGCCTGTCTCACTGTGACGCTGCCTGTCTCACACCCTGCCTGTCTCACACGCTGCCTGTCTCACCGTGGCGCTGCCTGTCTCACACCCTGCCTGTCTCACAGCCTGCCTGTCTCACCGTGGTGCTGCCTGTCTCACACCCTTCCTGTCTCACAGCCTGCCTGTCTCACCGTGTCACTGCCTGTCTCACAGCCTGCCTGTCTCACCGTGGTGCTGCCTGTCTCACACCCTTCCTGTCTCACAGCCTGCCTGTCTCACCGTGTCACTGCCTGTCTCACAGCCTGCCTGTCTCACACCCTGCCTGTCTCACAGCCTGCCTGCCTCACAGCCTGCCTGTCTCACCGTGGCGCTGCCTGTCTCACACCCTGCCTGTCTCACACCCTGCCTGTCTCACAGCTTGCCTGTTTCACACCCTGCCTGTCTCACCGTGGCGCTGCCTGTCTCACACCCTGCCTGTCTCACACCCTGCCTGTCTCACAGCCTGCCTGTCTCACACGCTGCCTGTCTCACCGTGGCGCTGCCTGTCTGGCTGTAGGGGCAGTAGTCCAGCGGGTTGAGAGGAATCTGTTCAGAGATCAGTCCTGCAGAGTCCAGCAGCCACAAGGTGTTCCTCTGAGACCTGCACACACACACACACACACACACACACACACACACACACACACACACACACACACACACACACACACACCTGTGACTTGTGCAGCAGCTGTTTACATCCAGATAACCACTTATCATTCAGCTCCAGTCTGTGCTGGTCTGTAGTGGTCTGTACTGGTCTGTACTGGTCTGTACTGGTCTGTGCTGGTCTGTGCTGGTCTGTAGTGGTCTGTGCTGGTCTGTGCAGGTCTGTGCTGGTCTGTGCTGGTCAGGGGCTGGTCTGTACTGGTCTGTACTGGTCTGTAGTGGTCTGTGCTGGTCTGTGCTGGTCAGCACTGGTCTGTACTGGTCTGTAGTGGTCTGTGTTGGTCTGTGTTGGTCTGTGTTGGTCTGTGCTGGTCTGTGCAGGTCTGTACTGGTCTGTGCTGGTCTGTGCTGGTCTGTAGTGGTCTGTACTGGTCTGAGCTGGTCTGTACTGGTCAGGGGCTGGTCTGTAGTGGTCTGTGCTGGTCTGTACAGGTCTGTGCAGGTCTGTGCTGGTCTGTACTGGTCAGTACTGGTCTGTGCTGGTCAGTACTGGTCTGTGCTGGTCTGTGCTGGTCTGTACTGGTCAGTACTGGTCAGTACTGGTCTGTGCTGGTCTGTGCTGGTCTGTGCTGGTCTGTGCTGGTCTGACCTGCTGGGGAACTGCAGCGTGGCGTACAGCGAGTCGGTCCAGGTGTGGTCCATGTGCAGCTCTCTGAAGCGACGCAGGATCTCTGAGGCCAGAGACGCTCCTTCAGCCGAGCCTGCAGGGTGGCTGGCCCTGCTGACACGCCTGCACACACACACACACACGCACACACATGAGCAAAAAGAACATCGTCATCTGAACAAATTAAAATAATACTGTTTGTGTGTGTTTGTGTGTGTGTTTGTGTGTTTGTGTGTGTGTGTGTCTGTGTGTCTCTGTGTGTGTGTGTTTGTGTGTGTGTGTGTGTGTGTGTGTGTGTGTGTGTGTTTGTGTGTGTGTGTGTTTGTGTGTGTGTGTGTGTGTGTGTGTGTGTGTGTGTGTGTGTGTGTGTGTGTGTGTGTCTGTGTGCGCGTGTGTGTGTGTGTGTGTGTGTGTGTGTGTGTGTGTGTGTGTGTGTGTACTTCACGGTGGAGTCGATGTCTTCCTCCTCCAGCAGCTTCCTCATCATCTCTCTCAGCTCCCCCAGGTACGGCCCCCCCCCTCCCCTTGCAGGATGGGGTGCTGCCCCGCCCTCCTTCTCCTCTGGCCCCTCCCCCTGGCCACAGTGGCTCCGCCCACCAAGCACCGCGTAGCCCAGCAGGAACGCTGCACAGACACAGACCACGCCCCCTTTAATCTCACCTGATATCAACACCTGTGCAAAAGTGTGTGTGTGTGAGTGTGTGTGTGTGTGTGTGTGTGTGTGTGTGTGTGTGTACCGGTGATAAATATGGCGGCTGCGGACAGACACAAGAAGATGGCGGCTCTGCGGTAACCATGGCGACACCGCCTCACCAACGATGTGAAGTCGCTTCTTGGCCCCGCCCCCAGGTCATCCTCTGATTGGGCAAACCTCATCTCCAGCCTCTGGACTCCGCCCCCTTCGTCCTCCTCGGCGGCGCCGCCCGGCTGGTCGAGCGACACAGAAGAAGACTGGAGAGAGAGAGAGCAGGAACACGCCGCTACGTTTCCATGGCAACCACAAACTAGCACAAATGCCCCTCCCCTTGACGGCCCCCGAACTGTTACCATGGTGACAACACCTGAACACATGCTTGACGACCCTATGTGAGCCCTTAGAACCTCTGGGACCAACAAGGACCTGCAGGAAACCCAGAACCCTTTAGAACCCTGAGGAAACATCAGAATGTTTGCGAACCTTCAGAACCTTTCAGAAACCTTAGGAACCACCAAAAACGTTAGGAACCATCAAGACCATCAGGAACCTTCAAAACATTTAGGAACTGCATAAACCATGAGGAACCTTCAGAACCTTTAAGAAATCTTAGGAACCACCACAAACTTTAGGAACTTTAGAGACAATCAGTAACCTTCAAAACATTTAGGAATCATAGAAGCCATTAAGAACCTTCAGAACCTTAAAGAAACCTCAGGAACCACCAAAAACTTTAGGAACCATCGAGACAATCAGGAACCTTCAAAACATTTAGGAACTGCAAAAACCATGAGGAACCTTCAGAACCGTTAAGAAACCTTAGCAACCACCAAAAAATTTAGGAACCATAGAGACAATCAGGAACCTTCAAAACATTTAGGAACTGCAAAAACCGTGAGGAACCTTCAGAACCTTTAAGAAACCTTAGCAACCACCAAAAACTTTAAGAACCATAGAGACAATCAGGAACCTTCAAAACATTTAGGAATCGTAGAAGCCATTAAGAACCTTCAGAATCTTTAAGAAACCTTAGGAACCACCAAAAATTTTAGGAACCATCAAGACCATCAGGAACCTTCAAAACATTTAGGAACTGCATAAACAATTAGGAACCTTCAGAACCTTTAAGAAACCTTAGGAACCACCAAAAACTTTAGGAACTCTAGAGACAATAAGGAACCTTCAAAACATTTAGGAATCATAGAAGCCATTAAGAACCTTCAGAACCTTTAAGAAACCTTAGGAACCACCAAAAACTTTAGGAACCATCGAGACCATCAGGAACCTTCAAAACATTTAGGAATCGTAGAAGCCGTTAGGAACCTTCAGAACCTTTAAGAAACCTTAAAAACAATTAGGAACCGCAAGGAACCTTAGAAACCATTAGGAACCTCAAGAACCTTTACAGATCGGTTCCAGGGGTGGCACAAGGTGGAACATGTGTTCTTCCTCTCCCTGCTGTTTTAATCAGACGTAACGAGCCTTACAGAAAATAAAATTAATAAATACAATAAATATATATATATATATATATATATATAGAAAATTGCCAGAGTGGGCAAAGTTCTGGAAATATCTGGCAAAAAACTGAATATTTTGAGAAGGCCCCCTGGCCCCCTGGCCCCTCAGCCCCTCAGCCCCCTGGCCTCCCAGCCCCCCTCAGCCCCTTAGCCCCTGAGCCCCTGAGTCCCCTCAGCCCCTTAGCCCCTGAGCCCCTTAGCCCCCTCAGCCCCCTCAGCCCCTCAACCCCTGAGCCCCTGAGCCCCCTGGCCCCTTAGCCCCTTAGCCCCTTAGCCCCCTTAGCCCCTTAGCCCCCTCAGCCCCTTAGCCCCTGAGCCCCCTGGCCCCTTAGCCCCCTGGCCCCTCAGCCCTCAGCCCCCTGGCCCCTCAGCCCTCAGCCCCCCGGCCCCTAAGCCCTCAGCCCCCTGGCCCCTCAGCCCCTTAGCCCCTTAGCCCCTCAGCCCCCTGGCCCCTCAGCCCCTTAGCCCCTTAGCCCCTCAGCCCCCTGGCCCCTCAGCCCCTTAGCCCCTCAGCCCCCTGGCCTTTAGGAACCATCGAGACAATCAGGAACCTTCAAAACATTTAGGAACTGCAAAAACCATGAGGAACCTTCAGAACCGTTAAGAAACCTTAGCAACCACCAAAAAATTTAGGAACCATAGAGACAATCAGGAACCTTCAAAACATTTAGGAACTGCAAAAACCGTGAGGAACCTTCAGAACCTTTAAGAAACCTTAGCAACCACCAAAAACTTTAAGAACCATAGAGACAATCAGGAACCTTCAAAACATTTAGGAATCGTAGAAGCCATTAAGAACCTTCAGAATCTTTAAGAAACCTTAGGAACCACCAAAAATTTTAGGAACCATCAAGACCATCAGGAACCTTCAAAACATTTAGGAACTGCATAAACAATTAGGAACCTTCAGAACCTTTAAGAAACCTTAGGAACCACCAAAAACTTTAGGAACTCTAGAGACAATAAGGAACCTTCAAAACATTTAGGAATCATAGAAGCCATTAAGAACCTTCAGAACCTTTAAGAAACCTTAGGAACCACCAAAAACTTTAGGAACCATCGAGACCATCAGGAACCTTCAAAACATTAGGAATCGTAGAAGCCGTTAGGAACCTTCAGAACCTTTAAGAAACCTTAAAAACAATTAGGAACCGCAAGGAACCTTAGAAACCATTAGGAACCTCAAGAACCTTTACAGATCGGTTCCAGGGGTGGCACAAGGTGGAACATGTGTTCTTCCTCTCCCTGCTGTTTTAATCAGACGTAACGAGCCTTACAGAAAATAAAATTAATAAATACAATAAATATATATATATATATATATATATATATAGAAAATTGCCAGAGTGGGCAAAGTTCTGGAAATATCTGGCAAAAAACTGAATATTTTGAGAAGGCCCCCTGGCCCCCCGGCCCCTCAGCCCCTCAGCCCCCTGGCCTCCCAGCCCCCCTCAGCCCCTTAGCCCTGAGCCCCTGAGTCCCCTCAGCCCCTTAGCCCCTGAGCCCCTTAGCCCCCTCAGCCCCCTCAGCCCCTCAACCCCTGAGCCCCTGAGCCCCCTGGCCCCTTAGCCCCTTAGCCCCTTAGCCCCCTTAGCCCCTTAGCCCCCTCAGCCCCTTAGCCCCTGAGCCCCCTGGCCCCTTAGCCCCCTGGCCCCTCAGCCCTCAGCCCCCCGGCCCCTAAGCCCTCAGCCCCCTGGCCCCTCAGCCCCTTAGCCCCTTAGCCCCTCAGCCCCCTGGCCCCTCAGCCCCTTAGCCCCTTAGCCCCTCAGCCCCCTGGCCCCTCAGCCCCTTAGCCCCTCAGCCCCCTGGCCCCTTAGCCCCTGAGCCCCTGAGCCCCCTGGCCCCTTAGCCCCCTTAGCCCCTTAGCCCCCTTAGCCCCTCAGCCCCCTGGCCCCTCAGCCCCTTAACCCCCTTAGCCCCTTAGCTCCCTCAGCCCCTTAGCCCCTTAGCCCCCTGGCCCCTCAGCCCTCAGGCCCCCGGCCCCTAAGCCCTCAGCCCCCTGGCCCCTTAGTCCCTTAGCCCCCTCAGCCCCTCAGCCCCTTAGCTCCTGAGCCCCCTGGCCCCTTAGCCCCCTCAGCCCCTTAGCCCCTCAGCCCCCCGGCCCCTAAGCCTTAGCCCCCTTAGCCCCTTAGCCCCTCAGCCCCCTCAGCCCCCTGGCCCCTGAGCCTCCTGGCCCCTAAGCCCTCAGCCCCCTGGCCCCTCAGCCCCTTAGCCCCTCAGCCCCTTAGCCCCTCAGCCCCTTAGCCCCTCAGCCGCCTGGCCCCTTAGCCCCTCAGCCCCTTAGCCCCTGAGCCCCCTTAGCCCCTTAGCCCCTCAGCCCCCTAGCCCCTCAGCCCCTTAGCCTCTCAGCCCCCTGGCCCCTTAGCCCCTTAGCCCCTGAGCCCCCTTAGCCCCTCAGCCCCTCAGCCCCTCAGCCCCCTTAGCCCCTGAGCCCCCTTAGCCCCTTAGCCCCTCAGCCCCCTAGCCCCTCAGCCCCTTAGCCCCTCAGCCGCCTGGCCCCTTAGCCCCTCAGCCCCTTAGCCCCTGAGCCCCCTTAGCCCCTTAGCCCCTCAGCCCCCTAGCCCCTCAGCCCCCTTAGCCCCTCAGCCCCCTGGCCCCTTAGCCCCTCAGCCCCTTAGCCTCTCAGCCCCTTAGCCCCCTAGCCCCCTCGCCCCTCAGCCCCTTAACCCCTCAGCCCCCTGGCCCCTTAGCCCCTTAACCCCTCAGCCCCCTAGCCCCTCAGCCCCTTAACCCCTCAGCCCCCTGGCCCCTCAGCCCCCTAGCCCCTCAGCCCCTTAACCCCTCAGCCCCCTGGCCCCTTAGCCTCTCAGCCTCTCAGCCCCTCAGCCCCTTAGCCACTGAGCCCCCTGGCCCCTGAGCCCCTGAGCCCCCTGGCCTCCCAGCCCCCCTTAGCCCCTCAGCCCTCTCAGCCCCCTTAGCCCCCCAGCCCCTTAGCCCCTCAGCCCCCCGGCCCCTTAGCCCCTCAGCCCCCTGGCCCTCAGCCCCCTGGCCCTCAGCCCCCTCAGCTCCCCGGCCCCTTAGTCCTTCAGCCCCCCGGTCCCCAGCCCCTTGGCCCCCTCAGCTCCCCGGCCCCTTGGCCCCCCCGGCCCCTCAGCACGGCCCTGCTCCTGCCCCACAGCAGCTGGATCAGCTGGATCAGGAGGCAGAGTGTGGCTGTGGTTCTCACCCGAGTGAGCCGAGTCCTGAGCGAGTCCATCTGAACACAAACAGGAAGTGACACGTCAGGGAGCCTGCCTCTGATTGGCTGTCAGCTCCACACACACACAGCTGGGATTGGTGGGTTCAAGGGGCAGCGTGTGCCGTCTGTTTGATCTGGTTAACTTTAACAGCTAGGTAAACACACACACACACACACTCATACACACACACACACACACACACACACACACACACACACATACACATGTACACACACACACACACACACACTCATACACACACACACACACACACACACACACTCACACATACACACACACACTCACACACACTCACACACACACACTCACACACACTCACACACACACACACACACACACTCACACACACACACACATACACAGGCACACACACACACACACACACACACAGCTGAATCATTTATGCTAAACAGGTGAATAAAATGTAAATACTGTCAGTGTCACAAACAACTTCTAACAGTGTGAGTGTGTGAGTGTGAGTGTGTGTGTGTGTGTGTGTGTGTGTGTGTGAGAGTGTGTGTGTTCTCACCTGGTCTCTCTCTTGTTTGTATCAGTAAATGTATGTGCACCACCTTGTGTGTGTGTGTGCGTGTGTGTGTGTGTAAATTCTGGAAAGTCCAGCCTGACCCTGTGTCCTGATTGGACGAGAGGAGTGTGTTACCGTGACAACAGGCGGGGTTAAAGGACCAGCCAAACAAACGTCAGATAACAAACATTTTAATACACAAGTTTAAAAAAATACACGTTTAAAAAAATACACGTTTAAAAAAAAAACACATTTAAAAAGTTCCACTGAGAGGAGAACCTGTTCTACCTAGAACTCAATAAATTAATACACAGACAGGCCACGCCCCCTCTGCTGCAGCCCCGCCCCCACTACAGCCCCTCCCCCCTCTGCTGCAGGCTCCACCCCCTCTGCTGCAGCCCCACCCCCTGCTGTAGGCCCAGCCCCCTCTGCTGCAGCCCTGTCTGTCTGTCAGCCTGTTTTTCTGTCTGTCAGCCTGTCTGTCTGTCTCTCAGTCTGTCAGCCTGTCTGTCTCTCAGCCTGTCAGCCTGTCTGTCTGTCAGTCTCTCAGCCTGTCTGTCTGTCAGCCTGTCTGTCTCTCAGCCTGTCTGTCTGTCAGCCTGTCTGTCTCTCAGTCTGTCAGCCTGTCTGTCTGTCAGCCTGTCTGTCTCTCAGCCTGTCTGTCTGTCAGCCTGTCTGTCTCTCAGCCTGTCTGTCTGTCAGCCTGTCTGTCTGTCAGCCTGTCTGTCTCTCAGCCTGTCTCCATGTGCAGACAGGTGAGCTGCAGAGGAGGGATCATCCTGGTCATGAACTGTCTGTCTCCTCGACTGAAGCGCCGCACCTCTGAAACAACAAACAAACAAACAAACAAACAAACAAACAAACAAACAAAGCGGTTAAAGAGAGGACACTGACACAGAGCCTCAAAACAACTTCACTGTCAGACCGACACTGTCCTGCTCCTCCTGATGACATCAGAGGGGCGGGGCTATGACTCAGTGTGTGTTTATGTGTTTGTCACACAGCAGCACAACTTGCAGCCACACGCTCAGGCCCCGCCCACGCTCAGGCCCCGCCCACTCTCAGGCCCCGCCCACAACCAGGCCCTGCCCATGACCAAGCTCAGGCCCCGCCCACGCTCAGGCCCCGCCCACTCTCAGGCCCCGCCCACAACCAGGCCCTGCCCATGACCAAGCTCAGGCCCCACCCACTCTCAGGCCCTGCCCATGACCACACTCAGGCCCCGCCCACTCTCAGGCCCTGCCCATGACCAAGCTCAGACCCTGCCCACGCTCAGGCCCCGCCCACAAACAGGCCCCGCCCACGTCTGGGATGGCGAGGAAGACACAGGCCCTGCATTCCAAACCTCATACTTGCACTTTTTACTTTTAGTATGTACTGCAGCTGGCCTTACAGAGTATGCAGTGTAGTATGCAGTATGCATGCGTATGCATACTATTGGGACACACTCCATGCGTCCTCCCTGAGCTCCGCCCCTCTCGCTCACTTCCTCCTCCGTCCGTAGCTCCACATCTGAATGTTGTTGTTTCATACTGCGCTGTCCTCTGTCACTGCTGCTGTACCTGAGCCAGGTGAGGGCCAGGTGTGTGTGTGTGTGTGTGTGTGTGTGTGTGTGTGTGTGTGTGCACTCACCCTCTGGCTGCTGTGTGTGTGTGTGCATCCGGCAGGTGAGAGAGAGCGGGCGACACACGGCGTCGCTGCTGCACACACACAGCAGGAAGTGCAGGAGAGGATCATCAGAGCTGTCGTCACACACCTGCACACACACACACACACACACACACACACACACACACACACACACACGGTGTTACACGTACGAACAGGAAGCCGGCGCTGCTTGGAAAGTGATGAAACAGGAAGTTGTGCTGACCAGGCTCCGCCCCTGCGTGTAGAGGCGGAGGTGACCTCTGACCCTCAGCGCCCTCTGAAGCCCCTCCCACTGTGACTCAGCCAATCGCAGCAGAGGACGCACCAGCGGACAGGAAAACCAAACGTGAGCCTCGCCCGTCCCGTCATCCAGCACCACCCTGACACACACACACACACACACACACACACACACACACACACACACAGAAATCATGGCAACCGCTGTTTGAGTGCGTGTGTGTGTGTGTGTGTGTGTGTGTGTGTGTGTGTCTGACCTGGCTTTGGCCTGGAACACAGACGAGGTGGAGTCACACTGAGAGGAGGAGCAGCCGGCCTGCAGAGAGAGTTATTATTATTATTATTATTATTATTATTATTATCATTATTAATATTATTATCATTGTTATTATAGTTATTATTATTAATTAGAGTATTAGCAGGACTGATGCTGCAGCTGAGACCTTGTACAGTTCACACTGAGCATGTTTACATGCACACCATATTCCTGTATTACTCAGAATATCCTCAATAATCCAGTTGCACATGAGTCATGTAAACACACTGAACCAGATTAAGGTCAGATTCTGGATCAGACTTCTGGCATGTGCCTGTTCCAACCGGAATATTGCGCCATGTAAACACTTTAATCTGAAAACGCCCCGAACCGGAATATTCAGTCACGACTGCTCATGCTCGACTCGCAATGAATCCTGGGGCGTCTTTGTTGCTATGGTTACTGCAAGCGGGGAGAACGACCTGGCGAACAGCAGCCAGAGCCAGGAGCTGCAGTCTGCCTTCAGCTGATCAAACACTTCAGTATCATGGAGGATATCAGCTTCTTCTTCTTCTTCTTCTTCTTCTTCTGTATTTCCGGCAGCCCAGATGCCTACAGGCCGCTCCATCCCAGAGACGCAGGCTTGGGGTGCAGGAGGTCCGCCGGCAGGAGGTCCGCCGGCAGGAGGAGGTAGACAGGTGAGGCGAGGGCAGTGGATGACGTGGGAGGGAAGAGGAAGACCTCCTGGTGAGAGCCGGAGGCATTCAGAGCGAGCTTCACCACCACGGCTGCCTACGATGTCTGGCCAAGAGCCCACATGCCCGTTATGCCCCGCCCCCAGCAGCACTGGAACACGTCCTGGACCAGCCTCACCCAGGGCCGCTACACCTGGAGGCACAACCAGGTGTCTTGCAGTGCTGGAAACACGACGGATGAGTGTCAACGCCCTTCCACCCCCATCGTCCCGCTGGCAGGCAGCAACTTTTGCAAGGGCGAGGGTCAAGCCTGTCCCGCCACCTCAAGGCCACATGCTGGGCAGGTGAGCGGGGCAGCTGAGCGGGGCAGGTGAGCGGGGCAGGTGAGCGGGGCAGGTGACTGGAGGCTGCTGGCAGGCTCAGAGCACTGAGATCGCCTCCACCTACCTGCGACCGGACCTTCGCTCAGGCACGCTCACATCATCGAGCTCACGGCGTAGAGGAGGCCTACGAGCACAGGAAGCTGAGCTCGCCGCCCACGCACATCAACAAGGCTGGACAGTGAAGGTCCAACTGGTGGAAGTGGGCTGCAGAGGGTTTGTAGCCACCTCAACATCCAGTACCCCTTTCCCACCAAAGAGGCTCCAGGGCTGGTTCGGAGCCGGTGTCTGACTTAGCACCGGTTCTTTGGTTTTCCACCACCCAAGCACGGGCCAAAATGGTTCCAAACTGGTTCCAAACCGGTTCCAGGCGAGCACCAACTTGGAGCAGGGGCTGAACGGGAGCCAGAGAAAGAACCGATGATGCGGCCCACCACGTCATTGGTGGGTGGGGTTACAGACCCAAATGGGAGCAGCGAACGCTATAAACGTAAAGCTAAACGTAGTCGTCGTTTGTTCCGACCACGAATACGACGGGTAGCCGGCGATAATTGTGTTTTTTCGCCTCTGGATCTCTTGCCCCTTTTCCACCAGAAAACACCTGGTGCTGGTTCGGTGCTGGTGCTAGAGCCAGTGCTTAACTGGTGCCAACAAAGAACCGGTTTGCTTTTCCACCGGCCAACAGCCAAGCGGAGCCAAGTCAGAGCCACGTCATGACGTCATTGTAAAACGTGATCACGTGGGTGTGCGAGACGCTCGCTCGGAATCACAACAACAAACATGGACGAGCCACCGTAGCGATGCAAATACTGCTCATGTGTTTACAAGCCTACATTGCGGTCCAGAGGCGAAAAACGCAATTATTGCCGGCTAGCCGTCGTATTCATGGTCGGAATGAACGGTGAGTATGTTTAGCTTTACGTTTACAGCGATCGCTGTTCCCGTTCAGTCCAGCCATCAATGACGTGGTGGGCTGCATCATC
>NC_043997.1:539409-544409 GCF_902150065.1 Myripristis murdjan
TCCTCCTCCTCCTCCTCCTCCTCCCTGTCCTTCCTCCTCCCAGCCACTGACTCCGACTCCTCCTCCTCCCTCCCTCTGAGGTGTGTAACCATGGTGATGGACGGACTCAGGATGTGAACATCATCCAGAGAAAACTGGAGGTAAACTCTGAGAAACACACACACACACACACACACACGCACACACACACACACACACACACACACACACACACACACACACACACACACACACACACACACACAGATATTCAACCAGCTGATGTTTGCTGTGGGAGCCAGCAGATCCAGTCAAAGATTAAAGGAATATTCCTGCATTTCAGATCCACATGATCCACTGTGTGAGTCAGACAGAGCCAGGCTAACCACTCCCATAGACTTCAACTCTTTACGCTAAGCTAACAGGAAATGCTACCCATAGGAACTGAACCACTGGACGTCCAGAGGTGAAGATGGTATCGTGTGTGTGTGTGTGTGTGTGTGTGTGTGTGTGTGTGTGTGTGTGTGTGTGTGTGTGTGTGTGTACCTGCAGGACTTGTGTGTGATGTATTTGTCCTGGTCCAGGTGTTGATAGGAGGGGAAATCTGATTGGAGGAAGCGCTCTGTTACCATGGTGAACCGCTGGATGCACACCAGGCAGCCTGCAACACACACACACACACACACACACACACACACACACACACACACACACACTCAGTTTAACCCAGTGACTTCATTGTGTGTGTGTGTGTGTGTGTGTGTGTGTGTGTGTGTTCTCCTACCTATCCAGGCAGTGTTAAAGGCTGGCCTCTGACCCGCCTCCTCTTCCTCACTGGTTTCCGTGACAACGCAGGCCACCGCCCCTGTCTGGTCTCTCAGCTGGAGGGTGTGTTCAGATGTGTGTGTCGGTGTGTGTTCAGATGTGTGTGTCGGTGTGTGTTCAGAGGTGTGTGTCGGTGTGTGTTCAGAGGTGTGTGTTGGCGTGTGTGATGGAAGCTCCAAAACCCCCACCAACAGCAGGGGGCGCCGCCTGAGAGGAGCAGAACAACAAGGAGTCAGGAGTGACCTTTGACCCAGCTGTAGCTGCAGCGAGGGGGCGGAGTCAGAGGTCAGGTTACCTGTGTACAGGGTGGGGGTCAGAGGTCACGGGGTGGCGCTGGACTCGATGGGACCAGGCCAGCGCGGCGTTGACCTGCGCTCTGCTCAGACTGCTTCCACCAGGGGGCAGCAGAGAGCTGAGACACACACCTGACCAGCACTCTGCCTGCAGCGCACACACACACTCACCGACACACACACACTCACACACCGCCGGGTTGGACGAGTACTGTACAGAGAGAGAGAGAGAGAGAGAGAGAGAGAGAGAGACATTAGCCGCTCATTAACTCAGTCCTGATTGGACAGCAGCTCCAGGTCAGCTGATCACTGACTGAAGAATAAATATTCAGATGGTTCGAACCTTGGTGTCATTTTTGGCCCAATCACTAAATTATTTCTAACTTACAGCTACCTCATTACTACATCAATACTACCTCATTACAACTTCAATACTACCTCAATACCACCTCATTACTATATCAATACTACCTCATTACTACCTCAATACCACCTCATTACTACATCAATACCACCTCAACAGTACCTCAATACCATCTCATTACTACATCAATACTACCTCATTACTACATCAATACTACCTCATTGCAACCTCAATGCTACCTCATTACTACATCAATACTACCTCATAAATACCTCATTACTACATCAATACTACCTCAATACTACCTCATTACTACATCAATATTACCTCATTACTACCTCATTACTACCTCATTACTACATCAATGCTACCTCATTAATACCTCATTACTACATCAATACTACCTCAATACTACCTCATTACTACATCAATATTACCTCATTACTACCTCATTACTACATCAATGCTACCTCATTAATACCTCATTACTACATCAATACTAGCTCAATACTACCTCATTATTACATCAATACTACCTCAATACTACCTCATTACGCCATCAATACTACCTCAATACCACCTCATTACAACATCAATACTACCTCATTAGTACATCAATATTACCTCAATACTACCTTGTTACTACATCAATAATACTTCATTAATACCTAAATATTACTCAATACAACCTAAATGCTACCGCATTATTACCTCAATACCACCTCAATACTACCTTATTACTACATCAATACTACCTCATTAATACCTCAATACTACCTCATTACTAATTCATTACTACCTCAGTACTAAGTCATTACTACTTCATTACTAATTCATTACTACCTCAGTACTAAGTCATTACTATCTCAAAACTAACTCATTACTACCTTATTACTACCTCAATACTACCTCATTACTACCTTATTACTACCTCACACTGAATTTATTCATGTTGTTGATTGATTGATTAACTGATTGTTCATTCATCATTAACTCACTACTGACTAATTACTGACTTAGTCCTGATTTCTAAATAACTCCTTTATCTTCTTACTAACTCATGTTTCACTACTGACTCCTTCACACTAACTCATTAATATTCAGCCTTAATGGTCACTGAGTCACCTGGGTCACAGGACAGGTGTGAAGCTCGTCCAGCATCTCAGAGTAGATGTCTCTCCTTCCTCCTCCTCCTCCTCCTCCTCCTCTCCACACACACTCCATCAGCTTCCACGCCAACACACACACACACTCCTCCTTCAGCAGGCTGGGGACGAGACTGGAGAGAGAGACAGAGAGAGAGAGAGAGAGAGAGAGAGACAGAGACAGAGAGAGAGAGACAGAGAGAGAGAGGGCGAGAGAGGCTCAGTTTTGAGTGGCAAGGTCCTGGACAGAAAACGCATCACTTCCTGTTTTGACGTCTCACCTGTGTCTAAGTCGCCGGGTCACATGACACACCCACAGATATTCAGCCACGCCCACGTTCCTCTCCAGCAGTAACCGCGGCAGCAGCCCGTCCTCAGGGTTGACCTCTGACCCCGTGACCCGGCTGAAGGCCGTGAGCCTCAGGCTGGAGCGCAGGCAGGCGCAAAGCATGCTGGGAGTGAAGTCAGGGCAGGGCCGATACAGGAAGTGGACGTGGTGGAGCTGGCGGAGATCCAGAGTGGCGTTATCAGCTGACAGCCTTTCAAAATAAGACAACTGCCACGACCAGAGCACCAGCAGACACCCAGAGAGCTGCATGTTTACGCTTTATTATAATATACATATATATACTGACAACAAACAAACAAACAAACAGTCTGTTGTTTGTTTGTTTGTTTCTGCTTCATGAAAGAAATGAAGTGATTTTAGTTCAGAGGGCGAAATGAAACCTTTCACAATAAAAGCCTGCACACAGGTGTAAGGTAACCTTCACATTCATGTTAAACTTTACCTACACCTGTCGACCTGCCAAACTTTATGGACCTGTCTCACCTCCACGGCGTCTCCTGCCCTCAGCTTCCTGCGCAGCTGCGGCTGATAGGACACACACAGACCCACCGTGCCGTCAATCACGTACAGCCCCGCCCCCTCGCTCAGCACCTCTGTCACCACGCCCTATCAGAGGAGAGGGGCGGGGCCACAACACAAGCCAATGGAAATGAAGACATTGTTGTTGTTGTTGTTGTTGTTGTTGTTGTTGCAGCCAATCAGAGGGCAGCACTCCCTGAAACCTACCTGGTAACTGATGACTTTAGATTGTTTCATCCTGACAGCTGATTGGACGGCGTCTGTCTCAGGCTCCGCCTCCTCAGGGTCGTTATCGCGCAACGACAGCGACAGGTCTGACTGTGTGTCGGTGTGTGTGTCTTCCCCGGGAGTGTGTGTGTGTTCCTGTGTGTGTGTGTGTTCCCCGTCCCCGGGAGTGTGTGTGTGTTCCTGTGTGTGTGTGTGCAGAGTGGACCGGTCGGTCACACACAGCACGCTGTTTCCTCTCCAGCCGTGCAGAACACACACACGCAGCGCCGTCACACACACACTCTGCCCCACACACACACTCACACACTGCCTCCACCACAGCCGGCCGCGGTCCTGCACACACACACACACACACACACACAAACACACGTTAACGTTTTAATCTTGTGGTATTTTAATTTGTTAATATTTACTGACGAGTTGTTATGTAAATGAGGAGCAGGTGTGTGTCAGTCACCTTGACCAGGACAGGGACGGTGTGTGTGTGTGTGTCGTCTGTTAGTCTGAAGCAGAAGAAGGCAGTGTCGGCTACGACCAGCAGGGGGCAGACCGAACACACCAAGCCCCGCACAGACAGACGCACTCCTCTGGGCCTGAGAGACAGACAGGCAGGCAGGGAGACAGAAAGGTAAAAACAGTTTTACTACCTGCACAGAATACATCATCACACACACACACACACACACAAACACACACACACACACACACACACACCTGGTGTGCAGGACTGCAGCAGCTTCTTCAACCCCAACTGCTCTGCTAAGCCCCGCCCCTCCTGGTCCAACAGCCAATCCCTGTCCAGGAGCAGGACTCAGCGGCAGAGGAGAGCCAATCAGCTCCACGTGGCCTCCAGGCTCCTCCTGGCTCCGCCCCGTGGCATTCTGGGGGATGTAGTTCCAGTGAGGGAAGAACAGAGGCCAATTCAGCCACTGAGGAGAGGGAGACAGGCACTGGAGAGAGAGACAGGCAACACACAGAGAGAAATTTAAATCCATGATGCAGATGACTGGGACCCACTCAGTCATGAACCACCTCAAGGACCCCTGGAACCACCTCAAGGACCCCTGGAACCACCTTAAGAAACCCTGGAACCACTTCGAGGACCCCTAGAACCACCTCAAGGACCCCTGGAACCAACTTAAGAAGCCCTGGAACCACTTCGAGGACCCCTAGAACAACCTCAAGGACCCCTGGAACCACCTTAAGAAACCCTGGAACAACCTCAAGGACCCCTGGAACCACCTCAAGGACCTCTGGAACCACCGTAAGAAAACCTGGAACCACTTCGAGGCCCCCCA
>NC_043997.1:549409-561909 GCF_902150065.1 Myripristis murdjan
GTTTGGGGTGAGCTGGACCGCAGAGTGAAGGCAAAGGGGCCAACAAGTGCTAAACACCTCTGGGAACTCCTTCAAGACTGTTGGAAAACCATTTCAGGTGACTACCTCTTGAAGCTCATGGAGAGAATGCCAAGAGTGTGCAGAGCAGTAATCAGAGCAAAGGGTGGCTATTTTGAAGAAACTACAATATAAAACATGTTTTCAGTTATTTCACCTTTTTTTGTTAAGTACATAACTCCGCATGTGTTCATTCATAGTTTTGATGCCTTCAGTGAGAATCTACAATGTAAATAGTCATGAAAATAAAGAAAACGCATTGAATGAGAAGGTGTGTCCAAACTTTTGGCCTGTACTGTATATACAAATACATATATATGTGTGTGTGTGTGTGTGTGAGATGAGAATGTAGAGGACAACTTTAGAGGCTAACTCAAAGCCGAGGACCGCTGAGCGTCAGGGCCACCGTCCAGGATGAAGATGACCTCCAGCTGCTGAGTGAAGACCTCAGGCAGCAGGAGCCCAGAGAGGAGGAGGAGGAGGAGGAGGAGGAGGAGGAGGAGGAGGAGGAGGAGGAGGAGGAGGCAGCATCATGGAGGGAGCAGTCCCTGCATGGTGTGGACCAGCGACAGACAGCAGGGGCCGGGCTCTACTAGAGCAGGCAGGGGCCCCGGTGCCGGCTGTGCAGAGGGGCCCCTGACACAGTACAGCACATCACAGCAGGGGGCGCTGTGCTGGCAGGTACGGGCAGAGTGAACAGGAACATCTGCACCGAACCGGGGCCGGACGTCCCAGGGCCGACATGGAAGACGCCTCCAAAGCTGGTGGAGAACCACAGAGCCCAGATCCTGTGGGACGTCCCGATCCTGTGGGACGTCCTGGAGGCTGATCCAGCAGACATGGAGCTGGTCTACAAACAGCAGAAGGAGGCAGCAGGGAGAGATGCAGCGATCCCGAGCCACAGCAACACACACACACACACACACACACACACACACACACACACACAGCAACATCAGGAAGAAGGAGGACGAGGAGCTGGAAGAACAGCAGGAGCTGAGAGAGGAGCTGGAGGAGACGTGGCCAGTGAAGGCAGCAGTGGAGCCGCTGGTGCTGATGGGAGCTCAAACTGGGAGAGCGACTCCAGCAGATCCCAGCAACAACATCTGACATCTCTGTCCAGAAGAGCGATCCATAAAAACAATCCACAGGCACATGTGCATTAAAGCATGAAGTCGTGCAAAAGAGAGAAATACAGCAAAAGCCAAACATACTCAACAAAAATAAAAAATACAAAATGTGAGTGTGTTAGAATAAATTCACTTAAAGGCATAGAAATTACTGCAGATATACTGTTTTTAATCCGTGTATCATTCGTTCTTTCTATTTTCAATTGCCAATCAAAAAATTAAAAAATGAAAAAGTGACTGGTTATTTGTTTTTTAATCTAACACCAAAATTCAAAATATGCCTGGTTTTTCATAGTTCAATTTTAGGCTCGGATCAAAAATACGAAATGGAAAAACGGGAATCAGGACTGAATTTGATTTTATTATTTAATTGGTCCGGTTTACGTGACCCAGAAGTTTGGTAATGAGCGGTAGCTCACAGCAGATCACAACAGCCGGCCCGCCTGATGCCGACCGGTGCCGCGGCCGGCCCGCCTCATGTCGCGGCCGACTGGCGCCGCGGTAGGAATAGTAACATGGAAGGGCGCAAGCCAGTAATTTCGCCTAGGGCGGCAACATAGGCAGAACCGCCACTGTGCAATTTCACAGAAAAGGGCCGGGTTTCCCAGATCGGTTAAGAAGGTCTCCGGAGCTGCTACCCATCATTGTTAAGAAGCTCAGCTGATTTTTTCGGTTGTCATGTCCTCTTCTTTTAGAGTCACACGCTTTGGTCCTCGAAACAACACGTAATAACTATCCATGGTGGCGGTGATCAGGGTGGCGGGACTGAATGCACCTGGCTGCTGTGATCTGCTGTGAGCTACCGCTCATTACCAAACTTCTGGGTCACGTAAACCGGACCAATTAAATAATAAAATCAAATTCAGTCCTGATTCCCGTTTTTCCATTTCGTATTTTTGATCTGAGCCTAAAATTGAACTATGAAAAACCAGGCATATTTTGGATTTTGGTGTTAATAGATTAAAAAACAAATAACAAAATAACCAGTCACTTTTTCATATTTCATTTTTGATTGGCAATTGAAAATAGAAAGAACGAATTATACACGGATTTGTTTTGACAGCTTTTTTTGTTTTGTTTTGTTTGTTTTATGAGGAAATTGTTGACATGTGTTGTTCCATTTCCTTCATAAAGACAAAGAACTGAGTTTTTGTTCTTTGCTCATTTACATTTTTGTTAATGTGGAATTTGGCAAGAAGTCAAATTAAATCAATAAGAAAAAAAAAACGCATTCTCCTGTCAGTTCTCCCGTCAGTTGGTCCAAACGCCGCAGCCACGTACGATGCAGGCTCTGTGATGTGCTGAAGGCTCTGCGGTCAGCCCGCCGCGCTCATTGGCCCCTTGACTTGATTTCCACCTCTTCTGACCAATCAGATGCAAGAACACACACTAACCCCGCCCCCTTTTCAACCGCCAGATTCCCGCCCTCCCTCTCGGAGTGACCACTGGGGGGGGCGTCGCTGGGCGGGCGGTGGGGCGGGGCGGCGGTTTGACTTGCATTCCTGCCAACCAATCACACGCGAGCATTTTAATGAACTCCGCCCCGGTTGGCCGGCCGTGTTCCCGCCCCCTGAATGGATATAACCAACGGGGGCGTTGCTGGGGGGCGGGGCCGTGCGCGAGCTCGACCCAGTTTGAAAGTGAACCAACGGCTCCAGTCGCAGCTCCGACCAGCAACAACAACAAGACGCCGTGAACCCGAACCCGAAACCCTGAACCCCGAGCCTGCAGCCGGCCCCCCGACGAGTAAGTCCCCCCGCCACTCCGCTGACTCCGGGTCAGCGGCAGCTCTTCGGTTATCCGGGTTAAAACAGCGGAGAATTCATTTGCCGGGTCGCCTGTTTTTTAACGTGCAGTGATAAAGTGTCCGCGCCGGGAATGAGCCACAAAACACAGAAATAAACCCGAAATAAAGCCGATGTCCCTCCCGGCAGCGTGAGGCTGCAGCGGGCTGCTGTGGGTCAGAAATGCACAGTTTGCGGATGAGCCCTGGCCGCTGGACGACAAAGATATGCTATTGTAAACATGCAACGCCCATTTTCAGACTACGACTGCCAGAAAATAGACGGAGCCCCGTCCACATAACGGTACGAGCGCTCCGGAGCATAGCCGGAGCCCTGCGCTCACAAATGCGTAGCTGGCTCGGCGACAGCGCCTTTCTATTGCAAACGAATAACGGAAAAGAAAAGCAGGGAAAAGGAAAGCCCGTTGTTGTTTTTTTAACGTTTTATCTGACGGTCGGTGACATTTCTGCAGTGTGTGTGTGTGTATGTGTGTATATGCGTGTGTGTGTGTGTGTGTGTGTGTGTGTGTGAGTGTGTGTGTGTGTGTGAGGGGGGGCTGCTAGCGGGTTAGCATGATGCTAGCGGAGGGGGATGGGGCGGCTAGCTCCGCAGAGGGCGGGAAGCAAATGGTGGCCCATTGTTCTGTCTGAGTTAGCATGTTAGCCCGGCTAGGCTAACTGCAGCACGCAATAGATCTCAATAGAAAACACGGCTAGCTTTAGTTTCCACTCATCTCTACGGCCCATAGACTTCCATTCAGAGCGGGGTGCAGGAACTGGGCTCCAGTCCGAGCCGGGGTCCCGGTCCCGGAGGGTTACTGGGTCCAGTCCGGCCGGAGGGTGGGCTAGCTCCCGGCCTGAGAAAATGGATCCCCCGTTTTCTTTGTTATTCCCAGTCTGTGCTGCCATATTCTGCCTGTACTCCACCAACACGCCATTGATCACTTATTGGTTATTAATAGAAAGGAACGAGGAAGTTGGTCAAATGTAGACTGGCAGAGGCTGTTTAATGTAAAAACAGGTTTTATTTAACAAGGTTATATTAGGACTGTGGATGAGCATGAGACATATAGGTTAAAGGGTCATTCCACTCAAATGGATTTATGGCTTTTGCTGTAACTGTTCATTCATTGATTCATTCAAGTTTCTCTCTTCCATTGTATGGATGATATTGATTGTTGCATGCAAAAAGTAATGGTGTTTAATTTAAAATGCATATTGTGTCTGGACTAGAGGTCGACTGATTAACCGGTTTGGACGCTGATGGGACGTCTTACACGCTACTGGTACTGTCAGAACTTGGCCCTGAAAGTGGTGAAATGATAAACGCTAAGCCTGCACAAAAATGACTTTGTCCTTTGGCAGAGACGTGAACAAGTAACTTAAGTGCTTCACATATGAATAAACTTAGGAATAACATAATGCTTTATGTGCTGTTAACAATGCTGGAACAATCTCATACAGTAATTAATTTTACTCTGCAAAAGTACAAAGTACTACAGTGAAAGTATTCCTCCTGTGAAGACAAACTGTGTTTCCTGCAGTGTAATATGAGGCTGCTCGACTGGAGTTATTGACTTTGAGGGGAAAAAACTCCAAATGTTTAAGAAAGAGCTCCCGTCCTCTGAGTTATTTTACATACTAGATGTTTATTGATCTAGATTCATATTTATTTCTATTTTATTACTTAGACTCAGATGATCAGTTCAGTAAAGTCAAAGATAGTCGGGGCTGTGAATCAGCTGTCGGCCTTTTCCTGTCCCGGACCGTCAGTGTCACATCAGCCTTTAAAAACCCACTTTCAGTCGACTTCTAGTCTGAGACACCAGGCAGCTTCACTGTCCAGACGTGTCATTCAGTCTGGACTGAGACGCATTTCCCAACATCATCTACTCCTCCTCACCTGTTCTGCACCTGTCTGTCTGTGTGCGCACCTGTCTCTCTCTGCACCTGTCTGTCTGCCAGGCCGTCAGTATGATGCGTAAAGACCACAACAAGCCGAAGGGGAAGACGTCGGCGTATGCCTTCTTTGTCCAGACGTGTCGAGAGGAACACCGGAAGAAGAACCCCGAGCAGTCGGTCAACTTCGCCGAGTTCTCCAAGAAGTGCTCTGAGAGATGGAAGGTGTGTTCTGCCGTCACGTTCCCACTGCCGGTCCAACCGCCAGGCTTTTCACTATCGATTAATCTGCAGCTCATGTCTTCCATCAACCAGCTAATCATTTAGACAGATTCCCATCATAAGTTGCCAGAAACCAGATTTTGAAACAGCTGGTTCAGTGTGACCAGCAGCAAACAAACAAAAGGTATCATTTGAATAAGAATATGACCTTCAGTGTTGGTGAAGCAGCTGTTTGCTGTGTTGAAACTGAATCCTGACTCCATGTTTCTGCAGCTACCTGTGTTACAGTCACAGGTGGGTTCACTGATATTAACCCCTGCGATGTCTGAGCTGCTATTGGCTGCTCCACCTGTCACTCAGGGGTCAGACCTGTCCGACCGGGCGGGGGTCAGGGAGGTCAGCGGGGAGCGGGGGGGCTGCTGTGATGTCACTTCCTGTCTGCCTTTCAAACATGTGAGGTTACATATGAACAAGTTCTAGGCCTCAACAAGAACATAAAAACTCATGTAGCAGCTAATTATTTTTTGCCCTTTTTTCATTGTAATTCTTTTTTTTTTCTGAAAAAGCTGCTAAAATGGTGAAAGAATGACTTTTGTTAATATAATGGCTTGACGATTGGCCTTGGTTAATAATTATCCCGCAAAGTGTAATTGGTGGTGTGTGTGTGTGTGTGTGCAGAGATACACACCATCGCAAGAGGACATGTGACATTTAAATAAACACTGTAACTGTGTCTTTCTGTTGTCTAAAAATAAACTACTGTCCAGGTTTTTTTCAGATGATTATGTTATGATTAGAACTTTTTTAGCTCTAAAAGCTCAACTTGTAGGCTCATGATGTAGGCACCAACAGCAGCGGGACAAATGTGGAAATGTCACGTAGAAGCTCCTCAGCTGCAGAGGTTCCACTGAACACCTGGCCAACCTGAACCATCCCACAGGAACCTGGTGAGGAACACCTGCCCAACCTGAACCATCCCACAGGAACCTGGTGAGGAACACCTGCCCAACCTGAACCATCCCACAGGAACACCTGTCCAACCTGAACCATCCGAGAAGAACATCTGGCCAACCTGAACCATCCCACAGGAACCTGGTGAGGAACACCTGCCCAACCTGAACCATCCCACAGGAACCTGGTGAGGAACACCTGCCCAACCTGAACCATCCCAGAGAAACCTGGTGAGGAACACCTGCCCAACCTGAACCATCCCAGAGGAACCTGGTGAGGAACACCTGCCCAACCTGAACCATCCCAGAGGAACCTGGTGAGGAACACCTGCCCAACCTGAACCATCCCACAGGAACCTGGTGAGGAACATCTGGCCAACCTGAACCATCCCACAGGAACCTGGTGAGGAACACCTGCCCAACCTGAACCATCCCACAGGAACCTGGTGAGGAACATCTGCCCAACCTGAACCATCCCACAGGAACACCTGCCCAACCTGAACCATCCTACAGGAACCTGGTGAGGAACACCTGCCCAACCTGAACCATCCCACAGGAACCTGGTGAGGAACATCTGCCCAACCTGAACCATCCCAGAGGAACCTGGTGAGGAACACCTGCCCAACCTGAACCATCCCAGAGGAACCTGGTGAGGAACATCTGCCCAACCTGAACCATCCCACAGGAACCTGGTGAGGAACACCTGCCCAACCTGAACCATCCCAGAGGAACCTGGTGAGGAACGCCTGCCCAACCTGAACCATCCCAGAGGAACGCCTGCCCAACCTGAACCATCCCAGAGGAACCTGGTGAGGAACACCTGCCCAACCTGAACCATCCCACAGGAACCTGGTGAGGAACATCTGCCCAACCTGAACCATCCCAGAGGAACCTGGTGAGGAACACCTGCCCAACCTGAACCATCCCAGAGGAACCTGGTGAGGAACATCTGCCCAACCTGACCCATCCCACAGGAACCTGGTGAGGAACATCTGCCCAACCTGAACCATCCCAGAGGAACCTGGTGAGGAACACCTGCCCAACCTGAACCATCCCAGAGGAACGCCTGCCCAACCTGAACCATCCCAGAGGAACCTGTTGAGGAACACCTGCCCAACCTGAACCATCCCAGAGGAACCTGGTGAGGAACACCTGCCCAACCTGAACCCTGAAGGTTCTGCTGTACAGCTTGTACAGTCAGTTTGTCCTCTATGTTGGACAAGCAGGCTCTTCTGGCTGTGATTGGCTGGTCAGGGCATGGTGGGATGGTAAAAACAGGTACCGGGTTCCAGACTGGCTGTTTTGATCCTGTCACTGTGGAGATGATTTAGAGAAGTGGGGGGACGGCGGGCCTGGAGTTTCTGCAGAAGCTGCAAACTGAGCGTGAAGAAGAGCGGAGCGTGGGGTTTGTCCTGAGTGTGAAGCAGCTCAGAGATGATCCCTGTCACCTGAGCTCGTCTGAGGCGCTGTGTCCTGTTCGGACTGCAGCTGAGGGTCAGAACCGTTCTCTTCCTGGGTTCCACACACTGAGCCCCAGCTGTGTAGAAGCGTTGCCATGGACACAACATCCTGGCAGCATGATACAACCTTCACAGGTGCAATCCATGTTTCAAAAGACCTGCACACTCCTGGAGGGTTCTGAATGTGTGTGTGTGTGTGTCAGTGTCTGTTTCTGACCAGCAGGGGGAGACACACTCCATTCTATGTATATTGAGTGGAACCACACACACACACACACACACACAGACACACACACACACAGACATCAGGTGTGGTCACCTGTCCAATCACTGAAAGATCAGTTATTGAGTAAAAATATCAGATTCACAAATGTTTGATCTCAAATGTTCACAGGATGTGGTGTGAATTTGTCCAGATGATTAACTGAAAGACCGTGTGTGTGTGTGTGTGTGTGTGTGTGTGTGTGTGTGTGTGTGTGTGCGCAGGCTCTGTCTCCCAGTGATAAGAAGTGTTTTGAGGACATGGCGAAAGCCGACAAGGTTCGTTACAACAGGGAGATGAAGGACTACGTCCCCCCCAAGGGCTTCGGCAAGAGGGGCCGCAAGAGGAAAGACCCCAACGCCCCCAAACGGCCCCCGTAAGACACACACTCAACACACACACACACACACACAGCCGAGCGGGCCACCTCTCTGCTCCCTGCTGACATCTGCCCCCCCCCCCCCCCCCCCCCCCCCCCACCTGTGTGTGTGTCTGTCAGGTCTGCGTTCTTCGTGTTCTGCAGTGAGTACCGTCCCAGCGTGAAGCAGCAGTACCCGGGCCTGTCTATAGGCGACTGTGCCAAGAAGCTGGGCGAGATGTGGAGCAAGCTGTCCCAGGCCGACAAGCAGCCCTACGAGGAGAAGGCCCAGAAGCTCCGCGAGAAGTACGACCAGGTGAGACAGGCAGGCAGACAGACAGGCCCAGAAGCTCCGCGAGAAGTACGACCAGGTGAGACAGGCAGACAGACAGGCAGACAGGCCCAGACACTCCACGAGAAGTACGACCAGGTGAGACAGGCAGGCAGACAGACAGGCCCAGAAGCTCCGCGAGAAGTACGACCAGGTGAGACAGGCAGGCAGACAGACAGGCCCAGAAGCTCCGCGAGAAGTACGACCAGGTGAGACAGACAGGCAGACAGACAGGCCCAGAAGCTCCGCGAGAAGTACGACCAGGTGAGACAGACAGGCAGACAGACAGGCCCAGAAGCTCCGCGAGAAGTACGACCAGGTGAGACAGACAGGCAGACAGACAGGCCCAGAAGCTCCGCGAGAAGTACGACCAGGTGAGACAGGCAGGCAGGCAGGCAGACAGACAGGCCCAGAAGCTCCGCGAGAAGTACGACCAGGTGAGACAGGCAGGCAGACAGACAGACAGGCCCAGAAGCTCCGCGAGAAGTACGACCAGGTGAGACAGACAGGCAGGCAGACAGACAGTCAGGCCCAGAAGCTCCGCGAGAAGTACGACCAGGTGAGACAGGCAGGCAGACAGACAGGCCCAGAAGCTCCGCGAGAAGTACGACCAGGTGAGACAGACAGGCAGGCAGACAGACAGGCAGGCAGACAGGGCCAGAAGCTCCGCGAGAAGTACGACCAGGTGAGACAGACAGGCAGGCAGGCAGACAGGCAGGCAGACAGGGCCAGAAGCTCCGCGAGAAGTACGACCAGGTGAGACAGGCAGGCAGACAGGCAGGCCCAGAAGCTCCGCGAGAAGTACGAACAGGTGAGACAGACAGGCAGGCAGACAGACAGGCCCAGAAGCTCCGCGAGAAGTACGACCAGGTGAGACAGACAGGCAGGCAGGCAGACAGGCAGGCAGACAGGGCCAGAAGCTCCGCGAGAAGTACGACCAGGTGAGACAGGCAGGCAGACAGACAGGCCCAGAAGCTCCGCGAGAAGTACGACCAGGTGAGACAGGCAGGCAGGCAGGCAGACAGACAGGCCCAGAAGCTCCGCGAGAAGTACGACCAGGTGAGACAGGCAGGCAGACAGACAGGCTCAGAAGCTCCGCGAGAAGTACGACCAGGTGAGACAGACAGGCAGGCAGACAGACAGTCAGGCCCAGAAGCTCCGCGAGAAGTACGACCAGGTGAGACAGGCAGGCAGACAGACAGGCAGGCCCAGAAGCTCCGCGAGAAGTACGACCAGGTGAGACAGACAGGCAGACAGACAGGCAGGCCCAGAAGCTCCGCGAGAAGTACGACCAGGTGAGACAGACAGGCAGACAGACAAGTAGACAGACAGGCCCAGAAGCTCCGCGAGAAGTACGACCAGGTGAGACAGGCAGGCAGACAGACAGGCCCAGAAGCTCCGCGAGGAGTACGACCAGGTGAGTCAGGCAGACAGACAGGCAGACAGGCCCAGACACTCCACGAGAAGTACGACCAGGTGAGACAGACAGGCAGGCAGACAGACAGACAGGCCCAGAAGCTCCGCAAGAAGTACGACCAGGTGAGACAGACAGGCAGGCAGGCAGACAGACAGGCAGGCAGGCCCAGAAGCTCTGCAAGAAGTACAACCAGGTGAGACAGACAGACAGGCAGGCAGGCAGACAGACAGGCAGGCCCAGAAGCTCCGCGAGAAGTACGACCAGGTGAGACAGACAGGCAGGCAGGCAGACAGACAGGCCCAGAAGCTCCGCGAGAAGTACGACCAGGTAACACCCCCGGAGAGACAGGCAGGCAGGCAGGCAGACAGACAGACAGACAGACAGACAGGCAGGCAGACAGGCAGACAGACAGACAGGCTCAGAAGCTCCGTGAGAAGTATGACGAGGTGAGACCCCCGGAGAGACAGGCAGGCAGACAGACAGACAGACAGACAGACAGGCAGGCAGACAGGCAGGCAGACAGACAGACAGACAGGCCCAGAAGCTCCATGAGAAGTACGACCAGGTAACACCCCCGGAGAGACAGGCAGGCAGGCAGACAGACAGACAGGCAGGCAGACAGGCAGGGCTGTACAGTGACACCAGTGGTGCTGCAGCAACAGTAGCTCTGTGGAGGACTGAGCAGACAGACAGGTGCAAAGCGGGCCACAGACAGGTGATGTACTGATGTGTGTGTGTGTGTGCAGGAGATGGTGGCGTACCGCGGCGGCGGGACGTTTGCCAGAGGCCCCGGCTCCTCGGCCCAGGGAGGAGAGGAGGAGGAGGAGGAGGAGGGCGAGGATGAAGACGACGACGAAGATGACGACGAGTAGAAACACCAAGCCTGAGGCTGACTGTGTGTGTGTGTGTGTGTGTGTGTGTGTGTGTGTGTGTGTGTGTGTCAGAGTGTCAGAGTGACCCTGGTGCTCTCAGCAGACGGGCCTGGCAGCAGGTCAGAGGTCAGTGGGGCGGGGCTTGTACCTGCTGCAGGTGAAGGAGCAGCTGTGACTGAGTCAAACAGGAAGCAGATGTGAGGAGTTTCTTGTTTTTGTTTTTCTGTGCGCTTACAAACAAACATCTTGACGAACCTGTGCAGGTGAGTGGAGAGTGGGCGGAGCTTCAATCTGCTCTGGTTCTCACCTCCTCCCTGCTCACGACCTTTTCAGCTCAGAACCTTCTGGGCCGCGTGTGCCCTGAGGGGGCGGGGCTTCAGGAGTGGGAGGAGCTTCCAGAGGGTAGGGTGAAGTGTCAAAGGTCATGTAGTGTCACAGGTTCCAGGCCCCGCCTACAACTCCACCCTCTGCCTGTCTGTCTGCTGAGAGAGAGACAAGTCACCCTGAACACACACCTGACTGACTGAAACAGAGTGTGTGTGTGTGTGTGTGTGTGTGTGTGTGTGTGTGTGGGGGACAGAGACAGTGTAAAGAGTGTGATGCCTTTCAGTAAAGTGTGTGTGTGTGTGTGTGTATGTGTGTACATGCGTGTGTGTGCGTGGTGTGTGTGTGTGTGTGTGTGTGTGTGTGTGTGTTAGTGCAGAAGTCATCAGATATGTAAAACTGTCTGGCCAACAAGACCAGAGGATAGTAGAGTAAAACCCCTCCCCTCCCACTGTTACCATGGAAACCTCTGCACCCCCGCTCCCCAGTGTACCTCCCTCCCTCCCCCCACCAAGCCAGCAGAATTCTGATTGGTGGATCCAGTATCAGTCAAATACTACGGCAGTACTACTGTGCTGTAGTACCAGTGCAGTAGTACTGCAGTAGTACTGTGGTACTGATGCTCCAGCACTCAGAGCTCTGCCTGCTGCTCTTCATCATCATCATCATCGTCATGTTCTTGTTTTTTATTTTCTTACTTGAGAGTTTCTGTTCCAAGTTTCACTGTCAGAGTAGAGACGTTCAACTTTTATAATAAAACAACGACTGAGAAAACACAACGCCGCCTCCTCTGCTGTCTCACTCACACACACACACACACACACACACACACACACACACACACACACCAAGACCCTGTGTGTCCGCCTGCAGGGGGCGCCACAGAGTGTCCCCCTGCTGGACACCTGCAGGTGTGTTTGTGTCAGTCAGGACAGGTAGGACAGGTAGCACACCTGTACACAGGGCCTTGGTTCAGTAGTAAACTTAGTCCTTTCACAGTAAAAGTCATGCAGTAACATGAACACACTCATGTTCTCATCAGGCTTCAAGACTAAATCCTGCAAATGATCTCAATAAAGACGCTGATTTCCCTTTTTAGTGAACTTTATTTCCAGCTGTCCAGTCTGATGCAGACGGCTTGAGGCTGAAGCTGCTCGTCTCAGTGACGTCAGACCACTGAAACCACGGCAATATCCCTAACACTAATCATTACATCGATATTAAGAACAAAAATAATGATATTTAATAACATCTGTGAAGAATTGGTTTAAAAAATCAAAACGCAAAAACTTATTTTCACAAAAAAAAATCAAGATTTAAAGAAGAGAAAAGAGCAAAAGTCTGATGAAGAGAAGCGCGGCTGCTGTTGGTTTGTCTGTCAGGAGTCCAGCGGTGAGCCAGGTGCACCAAACACAGATTACACACAGATTACATT
>NC_043997.1:569409-579409 GCF_902150065.1 Myripristis murdjan
TAGAATCTGCCCGGCGACACACAGTAAAAACAGTAGAAAATACAGTACAGAGATTCTAATGGATATTCTGCTCCAATCAGAAACCAGCCCGAGCCAGAGCCACACACAGGCAGGGTGAGACAGGTACACACAGACAGGGTGAGAGAGTGAGACAGGTACGAGGCGGCTCCACACGTCTCTGAGCTCCGGGCCGTCTGTCCACACCTGAGCTGCTGCAACGCAACACAGGACACCTGCAGGTCTGCTGTCCAATCAGAGCCGGGCTGCAGGCTCTGAGCACGTGAACCAGGGCTGATGCTGCCTTCCAGGCCAACTGGTGATTTACCGCTTAAAGTGGGCGGGGCTACAGCCAAACCTGTGAGTTCACACCTGTGAACTCGATTGTGCTCAACGTACTCCAACCACACGCGGTTTATGTTTTAGACACAAGAACAGCAGCCCAGCTGGAGACGGCTGTTCTTATCGGTTCTGCCTGGAACGCTTTGAAGTCGGGACTCACAGGTACAGTTCCCCACTGGAACGCAGCATTAGCCCTGGGCTAACTAGCCAACCGACGGTTAGCCCTGGGCTAACTAGCCAACCGACACTTAGCCCAGGGCTAACTAGCCAACCGACGGTTAGCCCAGGGCTAATTTGCTAATAATGGTTAGCCCAGGGCTAACTTGCTAATAACAGTTAGCCCTGGACTAACTAGCTAATAACGGTTAGCCCTGGGCTAACTAGCTAATGACGGTTAGCCCTGGGCTAACTAGCCAACCGACGGTTAGCCCTGGGCTAATTTGCTAATAATGGTTAGCCCAGGGCTAACTTGCTAATAATGGTTAGCCCAGGGCTAACTTGCTAATAACGGTTAGCCCAGGGCTAACTAGCTAATAACGGTTAGCCCAGGGCTAACTAGCTAATAACGGTTAGCCCAGGGATAACTTGCTAAAAACGGTTAGCCCAGGGCTAACTAGCTAATAACGGTTAGCCCAGGGCTAACTTGCTAATAACGGTTAGCCCATGGCTAACTTGCTAATAACGGTTAGCCCAGGGCTAACTTGCTAATAACGGTTAGCCCTGGGCTAACTTGCTAATAACGGTTAGCCCATGGCTAACTTGCTAATAACGGTTAGCCCAGGGCTAACTTGCTAATAACGGTTAGCCCTGGGCTAACTAGCCAACCGACGGTTAGCCCAGGGCTGTGGACAGACAGTTGGAGCGTATGGGACTGTTAAAGTGGGTGGCATGCACCTTTAAGGTTGGATTAGTGTCACACGGGACGCCTGGAGTCTCTGATTGGCCCAGCTGTCTGTATGGGGCTCTGGTGTGAAGACACGCCCCCTCCTGGGTTCTCGAAGTGGGAACCGGGGACCTCAGAGGGACCCCAGGGGTTTACACACTCACACACTCACACACACACACACACACACACACACACACACACACACAGGGAGGGCGGTGTGGCTCCAGAATAGCACAGACTGGTTCATTACTCGTTGTCGTTGTCTGGGTCAATATTAAATCAATACTCAATATTAAGAAGAAATCAGTTAAATCATGTCATCATGCATGTTGACTACATCAATTGATCATCAATACATCAATTAAACAATGCAGGTATGAATAATTAATAAAGAGTCAATGTTGTCAATCAAGAATATTGATCACTATGTATCAGTGGAGGTGATGAAAAGCATCATGGCTGCTCACTTCCTGCTTTCCAACCAATGGCACTAAGATATGCAGTCACTATGGCAACCAACACAGTTGATGATGTCATAAATCAATTTTGGGTCAATGGATCAGTGTGAGCATGCGGCACCAACAGGCCTGGACAGCAGGGGGCGGGGTCAGGTCACTGCACGGCCAATCGGCTGAAGGGCCATGAAATACTGAAAAAACATGGGTCTGTAGGTTGTCATAGCAACACAGTGAGACATACCAGAATAGCACTGGTTTCCCAGTAGAGCCTGGTTCTGCTGGGAGGGCGGGGCTCAAGCTAACCCTCGGTGGAGAGATGACGTGATTGGCCGGCAGCGACCTGACCTCTGACCTGAGCAGAAACATCATCAACAACAATCCACACAAACAACTTCACACCTTCACATGAAAACGGGTGTCATCACCCTTTAACCCGTCTGAGTGCCGAGCGCCCTCAGGTGGCGCTCAGTGGAACAGCAGCCTGGTACGTACGCGCTGCAATTGACAGATGCTAATCGAAGTTTAGCTAAGCTAACTAAAGCTAACCATGATTTACCGTTACAGTGCAATAGCTAAGTTTCCTATTTACTACTGATTAGAGTGCACTAGCTCAGCTAACGATTGCTAACAAGCTAACAGTGGTGAAGCTAACCACAATTGATTAGAAACGGTGCGCTAGCAAAGACCTGATTTAGAGACTGACGACGCATCAGCTAAGCTAGCTTACAGGCTACAGGAAACTCGTTTTCCCGCTCTTTTGATTGGGAGAAGCTGATTGGTTCAGATTGTCCAGTGAGACTTTGATCCCTGAAATGTTCCAGCCACTCAGCAGCTCGACCTGCTGATGTGAGCTGCAAATAGAACCAACACACAGATCCTCCTCCAACCTCCAGAATCCGTCATCAGGGAACCTTTTAACCGGCTGCAAGCCACCAGGAAGTACACAAACGTACCCCAAATTACACAGAAGTACTCCAAAATGCTCAGTTACTGAAAAATACCCCAAAAGTAAGACTTTCTGGAACCTGTCGTGGCACTTTTGGGCAACTTGACCCTGGTTAGGGTTAACCCTGACCTGACCCTGGCTACTCTGGGTAACTGTGTACTTTTGGGTACTTTGGGGTACTTTTGGGTAACTGTGTACTTTGGGGTAATTTGGGGTACTTTTGGGTAACTATGTACTTTGAGGTACTTTGGGGTACTTTTGGGTAATGGTGTACTTTGGGGTACTTTTGGGTAACTGTGGACTTTGGGGTACTTTTGGGTAACTGTGGACTTTGGGGTACTTTGGGGTACTTTTGGGTAATGGTGTACTTTGGGGTACTTTTGGGTAACTGTGGACTTTGGGGTACTTTGGGGTATTTTTGGGTAACTGTGTACTTTGAGGTACTTTTGACAGGAAACCCTCCTTAACTACTTCACAGCCGTGTCAGGTGTGAGCGTCAGCTGTTTCTCAGAAGCTGGTTTTTATTTCCTAAAGAAATGAAGCAGGAAAACTTTGTCCACGTGTTGAAACTCTGACGGCGATAAACTGTCAGAGTTATTTGATCCTCCACGAGTTTGTTGCTTTCAGGATTAAAATTCTGCTACATCAGCTGGTTCATGAGGAAATATTCAGCCGTTATTCAAATGAACAGAATGTCCAATACAGTTTTATTTTGGTGTTCTACCAGGAAACATCAGACCATAATTACGTTAAAATGGAAACGGATCATCCTGGTGTTTTGATCCTGGAAAGTGCTTACATTATTGTTGGCCAATAAAACACAATGTTACCACCTGGTGTGTCACCTGGGCCACCTGGTGGACCACCTGGTGCAGCACCTGGTGGAGCACCTGGTGGGCCACCTGGTGGGCCACCTGGTGGAGCACCTGGTGGGCCACCTGGTGGGCCACCTGGTGGAGCACCTGGTGGGCCACCTGGTGGGCCACCTGGTGGAGCACCTGGTGGGCCACCTGGTGCAGCACCGGGTTCTCCGTTGCGCAGTAGCTTTAGTTTTAGTTTGGTTGTAAACTCACAGTGATGAAGCTCCTCCAGTGTTTTTATAAAATCCTGTTGTGCTTCTCAGTTTAGTGCCAGCAGGGGGCGGCGTGCCACCAAAATCAAGACTGCTGATTGGTTAGTTTGGTCCTTTGCTCCACCCACGGCCGGCCAACTCTGCCTTCCTACCTGCAACGAGTCTGATTGTCACTATCAATGTACTGATCAGTTATTGGAGCCTGTGGGCTGTTTATTGCTGTCATGGTGATCAGTGTTCACTCTGCTGGTTTCAATAAAGCTGCTTTCATTCAAATCCCAGCCATCCACAGCTAGCTGGCTGAGGAGGGAAGTGGCTCAGTTACAGTTTGCTCTAGCACCGACTGCCTCGTTGTCAATAAAGCTAGTCTGATTCAAACTGACGGCGCTGGAAACTTCATTCAAACCTCTGTGAGCGCAGCTCTTGTCGATAAAGCTAGCTCGTTTGCTACCAGAAGGAAAGAAGAATAAAGTTTTGACTTTTTTCTTGAAGGTCAGTTTGTTGTTTCAGCTCCTGCTAAAAGAGCTGACTGGAAGACGTTTAGGACATCATCTTCATCATCTTCATCATCTTCATCATCATCGTCGTCCTCTTGCCTCTGGCATTCACAACAACCCCGACCTTTGACCCTGAGCTTCATGTTGCTATGACGACGACTGTCCCACCAACATGACATCACAGTGACATCACAGTGCTACGACGACAGTCAAGACCGGGCCTTCGTCATCGTCATCATCACAGTCCTACGTAGTGCATATGTGTGTGCGTGTGTGTGTGTGTGTGTGTGTGTGTGTGTGTGTGTGTGGGCTTGCTTGGACCACAGTGAAACGTTTTGGGTCCCAACAAAGAAAAAAGGCAAATTTTGGCTTATTGGTTCAGGCATGAGATGCTTATTAAGATTAGGGAGAAAGAGAGTGTGTGTGTGTGTGTGTGTGTGTGTGTGTGTGTCAGTGCTCGTTGGGCATGTGGCGGATGGTGTGGAAGATCCAGTCCATCTTGGTGCTCCAGCCGCCGTGATGAGCATCGTTCATCTGCTTGGTGAAATACTCCAACGCCTCCTGCTGCGTCTTCTCTGAGAGACAGACAGGCAGACAAACAGGCAGACAGGTAGACAGGCAGGCAGGCAGACAGACAGGTAGACAGGCAGGCAGGCAGGCAGGTGGACAGACAGACAGACAGGGAGACAGGTGGGTTACAACACAGCATCTGAGAAGTGAAATGTGAGCAGCAGCCAAATGTTATTTTTATTTTATTTTTTTATTATATTTTATTATGTGTTACTTGTTTGCTTTAAAAAAAAAAACATTTCTAATGTTTAATTAATTTATTTTATTTGTATGTGTTTAGGTTCAGAATGATTTGATTTTATTAGGGCTGTCAATTTTTTAAAAATTAGCTAATTAATTGCCCATTTGCTGTGATGAATCACATGTTATCTTTTCAAACTGAAGCTTGTAATAATGGGTATTTAAATCCAAAATTAGTTCACCACCAAGAAAAAAATCATTTTGAATTGAAATGCGTTTGATGAACAGCGTCTGTCTGAGTCTGAGCCGTGAGCTGGGACAGGCTGGCAGTCATCGGTGATATTTCAGAAATAATTAGAAATAATAATCAAACCTGAGAGGGTAACCTGTGGACGAAGTCCTCGCCACAACACCTGAAGCGCCTCAACATCATCTCCTGTATTTATCTGTATCTCATATGTATTTATCATGTATATTTTATGTTTCTGTATCTCATGGGCTCGTTTTGACTTAAAGAGTCCAGCTGACTGCGTTTTCACAGTTAACCTGAAGGGGGTGCTGTGCTGTGATGTAATCACATGCTGACAGCCAATCAGAAGCTGCAGAGCCGGGAAGGGCGGGGCTGCTGTGACATCATTCAGGAGTGAAACACAACCTCAGCCTGTATGTGACAAACTCCCAGAATCCTCAGCTGCATGAGGCTGGCCTGACCTGACCTCACCTGACCTCACCTGACCTCACTCACCTCACCTGACCTCACTCACCTGACCTCACCTGACCTCACCTGACCTGACCTCACCTCACTCACCTGACCTCACCTGACCTCACTTGACCTCACCTGACCTCACCTCACCTCACCTGACCTCACCTCACCTCACCTGACCTCACTCACCTGACCTCACCTGACCTCACCTGACCTGACCTCACCTCACCTCACCTGACCTCACTTGACCTCACCTGACCTCACCTCACCTCACCTGACCTCACTCACCTGACCTCACCTGACCTCACTTGACCTCACCTGACTTCACTCACCTGACCTCACCTGACCTCACCTGACCTCACTGACCCCTAATTTCACTGAAGTCAGGAGAGATCATGACGGTGTGAGGGATTATTTTTCTACGACGGTCTAATCTCACCTTCCACTGCCTGTCTGACTGTCTGACCTGTCTGTCTGCCTGCCTGTTTTTCTGACCTGTCTGTCTGTCTGACCTGCCTGCTTGCCTGTCTGCCTGTCTGTCTGACCTGTCTGACTGCCTGCCTGCCTGTCTGTCTGACCTGCCTGCCTGTCTGTCTGACCTGTGTGTGTGCCTGTCTGTCTCACCCAGCGCCAGCGTCTTCCTCAGGTAGGCGATGTCGTCGAAGCTCTGCAGCTCCGGCATGCCGCAGCCCAGCAGCAGAGAGAACAGGTTGATGAACAGACTGGCGTGCTGACGGATCGCCAGGTACGCCTTGTAACACATCTCCTGGAACCTGAGTGAGACAGACAGGTGGGGGGTGAGACAGGTGGAGAGACAGAAGAACAGGTAGGTGACTTTTCAGTTTAAACTTCAAACGGAGTCACAGTTTGTATCAGTTGGGCTCAGTTTGAGTCAGGAGACTCAAAACTCAGGAACTTTCTGTGTTCTGTGGACGACGCAACGAAAACTAAATAAAACACAACATGTGAGGATGAAAACGAGAGGATGAAAAAATGAGGATGAAAACATGAGGATGGAAACATGAGGATGGAAACATGAGGATGAAAACGTGAGGATGGAAATGTGAGGATGAAAACATGAGGATGAACTCATGATGATGAAAACATGAGGATGGAAACATGAGGATGGAAATGAGAGGATGAAAATATGAGGATGAAAACAGGATGATGAAAACATGAGGATGGAAACGTGAGGATGAAAACATGAGGATGGAAACATGATGATGGAAATGTGAGGATGGAAACGTGAGGATGACAAAATGAGAATGAAAACGTCAGGATGAAAACATGAGGATGGAAACATGAGGATGAAAACATGAGGATGGAAACATGAGGATGGAAACGTCAGGATGAAAACGTCAGGATGGAAACATGAGGATGGAAACATGAGGATGAAAACGTCAGGATGAAAACGTCAGGATGGAAACATGAGGATGGAAACATGAGGATGAAAACGTCAGGATGAAAACGTCAGGATGGAAACGTGAGGATGGAAACATGAGGATGAAAAAATGAGGATGAAAACGTGAGGATGGAAACATGAGGATGGAAACATGAGAATGGAAACATGAGGATGGAAACATGAGAATGGAAACATGAGGATGGAAACATGAGAATGGAAACGTGAGGATGGAAACGTGAGGATGAAAAAATGAGAATGAAAACATCAGGATGAAAACATGACGATTTAAACATGAGGATGAAAACATGAGGATGGAAACATGAGGATGAAAAAATGAGGATGGAAATTTGAGGATGGAAACATGAGGATGAAAACATGAGGATGGACACATGAAGATGGAAACATGAGGATGGAAACGTGAGGATGGAAATGTGAGGATGAAAACATGAGGATGAACTCATGATGATGAAAACATGAGGATGGAAACATGAGGATGGAAATGAGAGGATGAAAACATGAGGATGAAAACAGGATGATGAAAACATGAGGATGAACTCATGACGATGAAAACATGAGGATGGAAACATGAGGATGGAAACATGAGGATGAAAACATGAGGATGGAAACATGATGATGGAAACGTGAGGATGGAAACGTGAGGATGGAAACATGAGGATGAAAAAATGAGGATGAAAACGTGAGGATGGAAACGTGAGGATGAAAACATGAGGATGGAAACGTGAGGATGAAAACATGAGGATAGAAACGTGAGGATGAAAACGTGAGGATGGAAATGTGAGGATGAAAAAATGAGAATGAAAACGTCAGGATGAAAACATGAGGATTTAAACATGAGGATGAAAACGTGAGGATGGAAACATGAGGATGAAAAAATGAGGATGAGAACGTCAGGATGAAAACATGAGGCTTTAAACATGAGGATGAAAACATGACTATGGAAACATGAGGATGAACTCATGATAATGAAAACATGAGGATGGAAACATGAGGATGGAAATGAGAGGATGAAAACATGAGGATGAAAACAGGATGATGAAAACATGAGGATGGAAACATGAGGATGGAAACAAGAATGAAAACATGAGGATGGAAACATGATCTGATGGTCTGGCATGGTGTGTGTGTGTGTGTGTGTGTGTGTGTGTGTGTGTGTGCGTGTGTGTGTGTGTGTGTGTGTGTGTCACCTCTCGAACTCCTTGGTCTTGGTGGACTCCTGCAGGCCTTTGCTGATGACGATGAGGAAGTCCTGCGTCAGAACGAAGGGAACTCGCTCCCGCTTGTAACCAAACTTCTTCTTCTTGTGGTCCAGAAAGTGACCGAAATCTATATGGAACAGCTGGGGAGGGGGGGGGGAGACTTGTGATTAAAACCCCCCAAAAAATCACAAACTAACCAAACACACGTGTTACTGTGTGTGTGTGTGTGTGTGTGTGTGTGTGTGTGTGTGTGTGTGTGTGTACCTGTCCGTTCTCCTTCACCATGATGTTGGAGTTGTGTGTGTGTGTGTGTGTGTGTGTGTGTGTGTGTGTACCTGTCCGTTCTCCTTCACCATGATGTTGGAGTTGTGTCTGTCTCCGATCCCCAGGATGAACGTGGCGACACAGTAACCAGCACAGGACCGAGTGAACAGGTCGATGGCTCGGTCGTACCTGAGAGACAGACAGGCACACAGACAGGTGGTCAGACAGGTCAGACCCAAAGGCAGGTAAGACACACAGACAGATGGGTCTGACAGACAGACAGTCAGACAGACAGATAGACAGACAGACAGCCATAGGCACACAGACAGGTGGTCAGACAGACAGATAGACAGACAGACACAGACACACAGACAGGTGGTCAGACAGACAGATAGACAGACAGACACAGACACACAGACAGGTGGTCAGACAGACAGACAGTCAGACACATAGACAGGTCAGACACACAGACAGACAGGTCAGACAGACAGGTCAGACACACAGACAGGTGAGACACAGACAGACAGACAGACAGACATGTGGTCAGACAGACAGGTCAGACACACAGACAGGTGGTCAGACAGACAGACAGTCAGACACATAGACAGACGGGTCAGACAGACAAGTCAGACACACAGACAGGTGGTCAGACAGACAGGTCAGACACAGACAGGTGGTCACACAGACAGGTCAGACACACAGACAGGTGGTCAGACAGACAGACAGTCAGACACATAGACAGGTCAGACACACAGACAGACGGGTCAGACAGACAGGTCAGACACACAGACAGGTGGTCAGACAGACAGGTCAGACAGACAGGTGGTCACACAGACAGGTCAGACACAGACAGGTGAGACACAGACAGACAGATAGGTGGTCAGACAGACAGGTCAGACACACAGACAGGTGGTCACACAGACAGGTCAGACACACAGACAGGTGAGACACATAGACAGACAGACAGACAGACAGACAGGTGGTCAGACAGACAGGTCAGACACACAGACAGGTGGTCAGACAGACAGACAGGTCAGACACATAGACAGGTCAGACACACAGACAGGTGGTCAGACAGACAGGTCAGACACACAGACAGGTGGTCACACAGACAGGTCAGACACACAGACAGGTGAGACCAGAGGTCGCGTTAACCGAATATTTTCCGTCATTGACGTTTTTTTTTAAACGGTGACGGAAAAATCTGAAGGCCATCTGTCATTTTGACAGATGGCCGGGGAAGACAGCAAAGATGTCTCTTAAACCGATGATGTCGGCGCCGACAGGATTCAGCATGCCTACTCTACATATCTTTATCTCCTAGACCGTTTATGACACACAGAAACTTAAAAAAACGTCTGAAACCGGAGAAACGGAGCTTTGCGCCTATATACAGTGCCATTACGGTAACTCCTTAGGACTACTGACACTTCAACCGTCCAATCACAGAAGAGTCCTGAACCAAT
>NC_043997.1:589068-616568 GCF_902150065.1 Myripristis murdjan
CACACACACACACACACACACACACACACACACACTCTCAGACACACACACACACACACACACACACACTCAGAGCGTGGCTGCGGCGGCGTGCCGGGGACAGGAAGTGGATCTCAGCGTCTCAGAGTAAGTACCACACCTTGTGATGTCACCGGCTGGGGGCGGAGCCAGAGGTTGGCTGTGCTGATGACATCACGGCCGGGGGTCGAAGGTCACATGACCTCATCATGACAGGATGCGTTCAGGTGCTGTCAGCACAGCTGCTCTGGCTGTAGCTGCGTCTCACGCTGCGTTCAGGTGCGGTCAGTTCATCCTGGGTTGTGGTTTCACAGCAGGAAGCTGCACCTGAAGGCCACGCCAGGTGGTGGCAGCAGGAAGTGGCTCGCAGGGTGACCGTTAGCTCACCCTGGTCCTGTTAGCTTCAGTTAGCCTGGTTAGCGTGCCGTCGGCTAGTCCTGTTTAAACTCACCATGTTAACTCAGGCCAGTTAGCCTTGTTAGCTTAACCTAGCCCTGTTAGTTTAAAGTAATGTGGCTGAGGCTAGCCTGGTTAGCTTGATTTAGCCTCGTTGCTAAACACGTGTAAACAGGGCTGTAAGGTGTACTGCATGTAGTACTGTGTGGTACTGCAGTACAGGGTGGGCAGTACTCTGTGTTCTGATTCTTCAATACTCAGCACCATCATTTTGATTGACATGTCATGAAAACCAGTCAGACCCCTCCATCGAGTGGGCGGGGCCTCGTTTCTGATCACATGGTTCCACGTTTCACTTTTGACTTTTATTGGACTGAAAGGCTCGTGAGCTCCCTGACACATGCAGTTTTCATTTTTAAAACAGTTTTTTAAAAATAATTTCTAGTTTTTTGCTTATATAATGAATAATTATAATATAATTTTATTTTTTCCTCATGTTCCATTCTAACGGTACATTTTTCATTTCCTCAAAAGAAATCATGTGAGTCTGCTCAGGTTTCAGAGGCCGTCTTTAAACTTTAGGTGCTTCTTTGGTGCTAATTTTCTGGTGAGGTTTGTGCTGTCGTTTCTCAAACTGTAAATTTTGACTCTGCATTTTTCAGATTTGCTGTGTGTGTGTGTGTGTTATCGGTGTCAATATCAGCATCGGCCCTGAAAAATCACTTTCAGTCGATGCTTAATGCTGTAACACTGAATTATTCTAATCTCATTATGTGAAGTCCACAGCTGATTGGCTCTGTCACCTGTCAGTCAAACTGACCCCGCCTCTCTCTGCAGATAAATGTCCTCAGCGGCTGAGTCAGAAGCCCCGCCCACAGGAAGATGATCAAAATGTCCCTGGACAAAGACGTCGCCGTCGTCGGTGACCGGACATTACAGGAGGTGCCTATCAAAGTTAGCCCCGCCTTCCCGGCACCCGTCAGCCTATCAGAGGAGACCAAGCTCGTGAAGACACGCCCACTCCGCCCCAAAAATGGGATTCAACCCTCCAACAACGGTCAGGCCCCTCCCACTGTGCCCTCTCAGCGAATCAGCAAGCGGCGCTACTCCATGGGCGTCGGCTTCAAGGGCCTGGCCAAGCGCCGTCGCCGCGTCAACAGCGACAGCCAATCAGAGCCTGTCCTGCCAAGTCACTTCTTGTTGGGCGGGAACATCTTTGACCCTCTGAACCTGAACTCGCTGATGGACGAGGACGTCAACAGGTACGTGTCCTCAGCTCAGACTTTATTTAAAACACCTGATCGATCGACAAACACTTCCTGTGACCTCCTCCTTCTCTCCTCAGAGCCACCAATCAGGAGACTCCCAAGTGCTCGCCCCTGCCGTCGCGGGGCGGAGACCCCGTGGAGATCCTGGTTCCCCGTGACATCACCGACCCCCTCAACCTGAAGGGCGGCGGAGAGGAGGGCGTAGAGGGGGGCGGAGTCCTGCTGTCGCCCCTCAAAAGCAGGAGGAGGCACCGGAACCGCCACCACGGGGGAGGGGCCTGCGCGGGGGAGGGGCCAGAACGGACGAGGGGCGTGGCCGGAGCCGAGGGAGGAGGAGGAGGAGGAGCAGAGAGGGAGGTGAACCCGGCGCGGCTGTTTCCCTCCAGAACAACAGGTGGGAGCATAAAGGAGCATTCCACTAAAAACACAAGATGTACTCACAGTAAGGATGTACACGCAGTAAAGATGTACTCACAGTAAAGATGTACACGCAGTAAAGATGTACTCACAGTAAAGATGTACACCCAGTAAAGATATACACAGTAAAGATGTACTCACAGTAAAGATGTACACACACAGTAAAGATATACACAGTAAAGATGTACTCACAGTAAAGATGTACTCAGAGTAAAGATGTACATGCAGTAAAGATGTACACACTGTAAAGATGTACAAGTAAAGATGTACACAGTAAAGATGTACACGCAGTAAAGATGTACACGCAGTAAAGATGTACTCACAGTAAAGATGTACACACAGTAAAGATATACACACAGCAAAGATATACACATAATAAAGATGTACACACAGTAAAGATGTACTCTCAGTAAAGATGTACTCACAGTAAAGATACTCGCATTAAAGATATACACACAGCAAAGATATACACATAGTAAAGATGTACACGCAGTATAGATGTTCTCACAGTAAAGATGTACTCGCAGTAAAGATATACTCGTTGTAAATATGTACATGCAGTAAAGATACACACAGTAAAGATATACACAGTAAAGATACACAGTAAAGATGTACACACAGTAAAGATAAATACAATAAAGATATACACACAGTAAAGATGTACACGCAGTAAATATATACACAGTAAAGATATACACACAGTAAAGATGTACACGCAGTAAAGATATACATGCAGTAAAGATATACATGCAGTAAAAATATATACACAGTAAAGATATACACACAGTAAAGATGTACACGCAGTAAAGATGTACACACAGTAAAAATGTACTCACAGTAAAGATGTACTCACAATAAAGATGTACACACAGTAAGGATGTACTCACAGTAAAGATGTACACGCAGTAAAGATGTACACGCAGTAAAGATGTATACACTGTAAAGGTGTACACACAGTAACGATGTACACGCAGTAAAGATGTACTCACAGTAAAGATGTACTCACAGTAAAGATGTACATGCAGTAAAGATGTACTCGCAGGAAAGATGTACACAGTGAAGATGTACACACAGTAAAGATGTACTCACAGTAAAGATGTACACACAGTAAAGATATACACACAGTAAAGATGTACTCACAGTAAAGATGTACACACAGTAAAGATGTACGTAGTAAAGATACTCGCATTAAAGATATACACACAGCAAAGATATACACACAGCAAAGATATACACATAGTAAAGATGTACACGCAGTAAAGATGTACACACAGTAAAGATACTCGCATTAAAGATATACACACAGCAAAGATATACACATAGTAAAGATGTACACGCAGTAAAGATGTACTCACAGTAAGGATGTACTCGCAGTAAAGATATAATCATTGTAAATATGTACATGCAGTAAAGATGTACTCGCAGTAAAGATGTACTTGCAGTAAATATGTTCACACAGTAAATATGTACACGCAATAAAGATGTACTCGCAGTAAAGATGTACTTGCAGTAAATATGTTCACACAGTAAATATGTACACGCAGTAAAGATGTACTCGCAGTAAAGATGTACTTGCAGTAAATATGTTCACACAGTAAATATGTACACGCAGTAAAGATGTACTCGCAGTAAAGATGTACTTGCAGTAAATATGTGCACACAGTAAATATGTACACGCAGTAAAGATGTACTCGCAGTAAAGATGTACTTGCAGTAAAGATGTACTTGCAGTAAATATGTTCACACAGTAAATATGTACACGCAGTAAAGATGTACTCGCAGTAAAGATGTACTTGCAGTAAATATGTTCACACAGTAAATATGTACACGCAGTAAAGATGTACTCGCAGTAAAGATGTACTTGCAGTAAAGATGTACTTGCAGTAAATATGTTCACACAGTAAATATGTACACGCAGTAAAGATGTACTCGCAGTAAAGATGTACTTGCAGTAAATATGTTCACACAGTAAATATGTACACGCAGTAAAGATGTACTCGCAGTAAAGATGTACTTGCAGTAAATATGTTCACACAGTAAAGATGTACACGCAGTAAAGATGTACTCGCAGTAAAGATGTACTTGCAGTAAAGATGTACTTGCAGTAAATATGTTCACACAGTAAATATGTACACGCAGTAAAGATGTACTCGCAGTAAAGATGTACTTGCAGTAAATATGTTCACACAGTACATATGTACACGCAGTAAAGATGTACTCGCAGTAAAGATGTACTTGCAGTAAATATGTTCACACAGTAAAGATGTACTCGCAGTAAAGCTGTCCATGTCCTGCTGAGTGATCTCCTGAGCAGAAGAGGAATCTGCTCATAATAATATAGAAGTAACAGTGGTAGTAGTGTTAAATGGATTTGTTTCTGTGGGTGAAGTTAATCCTGTTTGTGTTTGTGTGCAGTTCCTCTGCTGACCAGAGAGGGCAGCGTTCCCGCCTCTCCTCTGCCCTGTGAGCTCAACACGGCCATCACCTGTAGGGATGACATTGCCCCGCCCCCTATCTTACCCCGGAGACACACCCACCCGCCATCCAGCCACGCCCAGAAGCCTCGCAGCCAAGGCGACAGTCGCCAGCGGAGACGCCGCCGCACCACCTCCACGAGGTCATCAGAAGGCGCCACGTCTGCCGACGCCCCCGCCGTCTCGGCCCAGCCAACCAGGTTCCAGACGCCGTTAGTGGGAGGAGCTAGACTCAGCAGGTGATTTGATTCAGGGGTTACATAAGTGATTACTTTTATCATTTATGATTTAACTTCTTATTCATTATAATTTTATTAAATTATTATTATTATTTGTTCATGATATTTTTGTTTGTCTTTAGTTTCATTGAGTTATTTCAGTTCCTGTGTGAACAGGATGAAAAAATTTCCTGCATTATCCTCATTTCTGTTGTTTACACTGTTTATTCTGTTGTTTACACTGTTTATTCTGTTTGATCTATTTATCCTTTCTTGCATTCATTATTATTTAGCTCTTGTGTTTTAGCACTAGTTATATAGATTATATTTTAATTATTTAAACTGCCCCACAGTTCCATCTCTGTTGTAATCCGGAAGCCAAGCAACGACATTTCGTTGTAAAAAACTCACTGCTGTGTTTTTTTGTGCAGTGACAATAAAGAAAGTCTAAGTCATAAAAGCATGATGATGTGATGACATCATCAGCGTGGTCACATGACCTCTTGCTGCCCCCTGCAGGTCTGGTGGGCCACAGCCCGGCTCCGCCCACACGCCGGCCAGGAAGAAAAAGGACCGACACCGATACCAGTACGGCAACCACAGCCGTTACTACGGCTACCACGGTTTCTATGGTGACGGGTGGGAGGGGCGGGTGGGAGCGGAGGAGGACCCCCGGCTCCGGCTGCTCAAAGACGATTGGTTCAGACACAAGAAGGCGCTGGACATCGGCTGCGGCGCCGGTCACGTGACGCTGGCCATCGCCAGGCGCTTCGGCCCCGCCCACATCCTGGGAGTGGACCGAGACGAGCGATTGGTCCACGCTGCCAGGCAGAATGTCAGACACTTCCTGTCACATGACCTGGTGGTGGAGGAGAGGAGGGGGAGGGGGAGGGGAGAGGAGGAGGGAGGAGCAGCAGAGGAGAGAGAGAAGGCAGGAGAGAGGAAGACAGAGGAGGAGGAGGTGAAGGAGGAGGAGGTGATGAAGAAGGAGGAGGAGGTGAAGGAGGAGGAGGAGGCGATGGAGGCGGCGGTGCAGCAGGTGGTCTCCCTCCTCTCCCTCCCCCTGTCGTTCAGGGTGAGTCGGGGGCCGCTGTGCGCTCCTCCTCTGCTCCTCCCTGCTGGCTCCGCCTTCCCCAACAACATCACCTTCATACAGGTGAGCTCATCAGGCCGTCTGATCCACACACACACACACACACACACACACACACACACACACAGTGAGTGTGTGGCTGTCTGTCAGTATCAGTACATATTTTGATCTGCATCAAATTTAAAAACAAACGTGATGAAACCAGAATGCTAATCATTAGCCTGACGCTAATCTGCTTTAGCCTACCAAAATAAGAGCGTGCAGTTCCCCTGTGTGTGTGTGTGTGTGTGTGTGTGTGTGTGTGTGTGTGTCCTCACTCTCCTTCCTCTCTTCCTGCCTGTTAGTTTTAAATGGATCTCTATGGTAATAGACATGTTTTCCTATTGAACAGAAACCTGTTGTGATGGCTCAGTGCTCTCAGTACAGACAGACAGGCAGGCAGGCAGACAGGCAGACAGACAGACAGACAGACAGGCAGGCAGACAGACAGGCAGGCAGACAGACAGGCAGGCTGCCGTGTGTTGTGCTGTGTCTGCTCCCTCTCACTATTTTTGTCGGTAGCAGGTGTGTGTGTGTGTGTGTGTGTGTGTGTGTGACCTCTGACCTCTGACCTGGGCCCGCCCTCAGATTCGTGTCACAGGTTTCAGTTTCCAGCAGGTTACATCACTGGAACCTGTGACATCATCAGTACTAATGCTAGCTTTAACAGTAGCAGTAGCAGTACTATCAGCATCAGCAATATCATCAGTAGCAGTAATATTAGCATTAGCGGTAGCAGTAACAGTACCATTAGCATTAGCAGCAGTAGCAACAGCAGCAGCAGCATTAGCATTAGCAGCAGCATTAACAGTAGCAGCAGCATTAGCATTAGCAGCAGCATTAGCATTCGTAGCAGTATTAACATTAGTAGCAGCATTAACAGTAGCATTAGCAGAATTAGCAGCAGCATTAGCGTTAGCAGCAGCATTTAAAGTAGCAGCAGGATTAACAGCAGCAGCATTAACAGTAGTATTAGCAGCATTAGCATTAGCAGCAGCATTAGCATCATTAGTAGCATTAACAGTCGTAGCAGTATTAGCATTAGCAGCATTAACAACAGCAGCAGCATTAACAGCAACAGCAGCATTAACAGCAGCAGCAGCATTAGCGTTAACCGCAGCAATAACAGTAGCATTTGCAGCAGCATTACCAGCATCAGCATTAACAGCAGCATTAACAGTAGCATTAGCAGCATTAGCATTAGCAGCATTAGCATTACCAGCAGCAGCATTAACATTAGCATTAACAACAGCATTAGCATTAACAGCAGCATGAACAGTAGTGGCAGCATTAGTGTTAACAGCAGCAATAACAGTAGCATTAGCAGCATGAGCATTAGCAGCAGCATTACCATCAGCAGCATTAACAGTAGCATTAGCAGCATTAGCATTAGCAGCAGCATTAGCATTAGCAGCAGCATTAACAGCAGCAGCATTAGCATTAGCAGCAGCATGAACAGTAGCATCAGCGTTAGCGTTAAGAGCAGCAATAACAGTAGCATTAGCAGCATTAGCATTAGCAGCAGCATTACCATCAGCAGCATTAACAGTAGCATTAGCAGCATTAGCTTTAGCAGCAGCATTACCATCAGCAGCATTAACAGTAGCATTAACAGCAGCATAAACAGTAGCATTAGCAGCATTAGCATTACCAGCAGCAGCATAAACAGTAGCATTAGCAGCAGCAGCATTAGCAGCAGCAGCATTAACATTAGCAGCAGCATTAACAGTAGCATTAGCAGCATTAGCATTAGCAGCAGCATTAACAGTAGCATTAGCAGCATTAGCATTAGCAGCAGCATTAACAGTAGCATTAACAGCACCACCACCAGCATTACCAGCAGCAGCAATCACAGTAGCATTAGCAGCATTAGCATTAACAGTAGCATTAACAGCAGCATTAACAGTAGCATTAGCAGCATTAGCATTAGCAGCAGCAGCATTAGCAGCAGCATTAGCAGCATTAGCATTAGCAGCAGCAGCATAAACAGTTGCATTAGCAGCATTAGCATTAGCAGCAGCAGCATTAGCAGCAGCAGCATAAACAGTTGCATTAGTAGCATTAGCATTAGCAGCAGCAGCAGTAATAATGTTCTTTTCTCTGTTTCCAGGGCGACTATGTGTCTGAGCGGGAGGCGTGGCCTGGGCGGGGCCAGTATGATGTCGTCATGTGTCTGGGCGTGACCAAGTGGGTGCAGCTCCAGTCGGGGGACGAGGGCGTGGCCCGGCTCTTCAGACGGGCCTATCAGAGCCTGTCGCCGGGCGGACTCTTCCTGCTGGAGCCGCAGCCGTGGAGCAGCTACAGCCGCAGCAAGAGAGCCTCGGTACGACCGCCGCCTCTGATTGGTCCGCTCGCTCACGCATCACGCTGACACAAAGCTTCTGATCATGATCATGATGGTCTTTTGGTTTCCTAGGAGACGACATACCGTAACTATAGAAACCTGCGACTGAGGCCCGAGAAGTTCACCAGCTACCTGACGGAGAAGATCGGCTTCACCTCCTACAGACTGCTGACACACACAGGTACACACACACACACACACACACACACACACACACACAGGTACACACACACACACACAGGTACACACACACACACACACACTCAGGTACACACACACACACACACACACACACCCAGGTACACACACACACACACACACACACACACACACACACACACACACACTCACAGGTACACACACACACACACACACTCACAGGTACACACACACACACACACACACACACAGGTACACACACACACACACACACACACACAGGTACACACACACTCAGGTACACACACACACACACACACACACACACACAGGTACACACACACACACACACACACAGGTACACACACACACTCAGGTACACACACACACACACACACACACAGGTACACACACACACACACACACACACACAGGTACAGACACACACACACTCACACACACACACATACACACACACACACACACACACACACATACACACAGGTACATACACACACACACTCACACACACACACATACACACACACACACACACACACACACACACATACACACAGGTACATACACACACACACACACACATACACACAAGTACACACACACTCAGGTAAACACACAGGTACACACACGCACACACTCACACACGCACGCACACACACACAGGTACACACACACATACAGGTACACACACACACGCACACACTCACACATGCATTCACACACACACACACACACACACACACACACAGGTACACACACAGGTATACACAACCACACACCCACACACACACACACACACGCACGCACGCACACACACACACACACACAGGTACACACACACACACACACACACACACACCCAGGTACACACACACACACACACACACACACACACACACTCACTCACAGGTACACACACACACACACACACACACACAGGTACACACACACACACACACACACACACAGGTACACACACACACACACACACACACAGGTACACACACACTCAGGTACACACACACACACACACACACACACACACACACACAGGTACACACACACACACACACACACACACAGGTACACACACAGGTATACACAACCACACACCCACACACACACACACACACACACACGCACGCACGCACACACACACACACACACACACTCACACGCACACACACACACACACACAGGTACACACACACACACTCACACTCACACACACACACACACACAGGTACACACACAAACCCACTCAGGTACACACACAGGTACACACACACACACACACACACACACACACACACACACACACACGCACACACACACACACGCACACAGGTACACACACACCCCTAGCTGATCATGATGGCTGATGTGTGTGTTTGTCTCCAGGCAACCAGAGGCCGGTCTACCTGTTCCACAAAGGCTCCACCTCCAGGAAGTGATGTCACCGCCCCGGGACACTACGCGGCCCGGCTCCGTGTTTCCACGGCAACAGCCACAAACTCTTGATTGATCAAGTCGAGGATGCTGATTGGTGGACGCAGACAAGGCGGAGTCAGATGGTGGGACAAGAAAGAGTCATAGCTCCTGTTGCTATGGTTACACACACACACACACACACACACACACACACAGAGCGAAGGCTTTCGGAGCCAACATGGCCTCCCCTGGACAGAGTGCTCAGAGCCAAAATGGCTGCCAGTCTGCTTTCATGGCTTCCCGTTGGCTCCAAGATGTCTGACACAGGAAGTCTAGACAGTTCTTTCCTGACGAGTGTTTCACGAGCCGGTTGTCACGGTAACGAGATGAGACTGTAACGACAGAAGAAGCTGACATCTGATTGGAGGACGGGGTTCACCTCCTGTTATCCACTGTGAGCAAGGACATGAATGTGATTGGACGGTTTTCCTGACAAATCAAATTGATGAAACTGACCCGAACGCCATGTGGCAGGAAGTCGACACACAGCAAAGCATTGTGGGTCGCAATGTGGGCGTGTCATCTGGTCCTGGAACGTGATTGGACCAGAGACAGGAAGTGCTGCGTCCTGATTTGTGGGATGTTTTTCTTTTCAGATTATTTTGCTGTTTCTGTTTGGGAGAATAAAGCGAGTCTGTTTGCCTTTCAGAAGTTTTTTTTTTGTTTTTGATGTTTGCTGTCGGTGTGAGAGCGGCGGGTTCGAACCCGTGACACGTTACTCACACACACACACATTTATTAAAATATGTTTTATATCCAACTTCCACATTGTTTTACATTTTCTTATCAATGTTGCTGACCCAAACGTCGTTCAGTGTGTGTGTGTCTGTGTGTTCTGTAAACAACAGCAACAATAACAGCTGCAATGTAACACTCTTCAAAGTAAAGGTACAAGCTTGGATCCGGCACTCGTGAGTGGCCACGCCCACGAGTTGGAGTGACGTGGCGACTCCTGACTTCCAGAGGGAATCTGCGCGAGACGCCTGATTGGCCGGTCAGCAGCTTCTATGATTGAGGTTGTGAAGCTGTGAGGTTGTGAGATTGTGAAGCTGTGAGGTTGTGAAGCTGTGAGGTTGTGAAGCTGTGAGGTTGTGAGGTTGTGAAGCTGTGAGGTTGTGAGGCTGTGAGGTTGTGAAGCTGTGAGGTTGTGAAGCTGTGAGGTTGTGAGATTGTGAAGCTGTGAGGTTGTGAAGCTGTGAGGTTGTGAGGTTGTGAAGCTGTGAGGTTGTGAGGCTGTGAGGTTGTGAAGCTGTGAGGTTGTGAGGTTGTGAAGCTGTGAGGTTGTGAGGCTGTGAAGCTGTGAGGTTGTGAAGCTGTGAGGTTGTGAGATTGTGAAGCTGTGAGGTTGTGAAGCTGTGAAGTTGTGAGGTTGTTAAGCTGTGAGGTTGTGAAGCTGTGAGGTTGTGAAGTTGTGAGGTGAAGCTGTGAGGTTGCGAGATTGTAAAGCTGCGAGGTTGTGAGGCTGTGAGGTTGTGAAGCTGTGAGGTTGTGAAGCTGTGAGGTTGTGAAGCTGTGAGGTTGTGAGGCTGCAAGGTTGTGAAGCTGTGAGGTGAAGCTGTGAGGTTGTGAGGCTGCGAGGTGAAGCTGTGAGGTTGTGAGGCTGCGAGGTTGTGAGGCTGTGAGGTTGTGAGGCTGTGAGGTTGTGAGGCTGTGAGGTTGTGAAGCTGTGAGGTTGTGAGGCTGCGAGGTTGTGAGGCTGTGAGGCTGTGAGGTTGTGAGGCTGCGAGGTGAAGCTGTGAGGTTGTGAGGCTGCGAGGTTGTGAGGCTGTGAGGTTGTGAGGCTGTGAAGCTGTGAGGTATTTCGTTAAACTGTTAGACAATATGTATAGACGCAGTTGTTCCAGTATTATGGAGGTCCTACAGTGACGTGGCTGATAGAACATCTGAAACTGTGCCTCCAAAGTGGACACAGGAACAGCGCCTCCTTCTGGCACACTTTGTGCATGACAGGAAGGATCTCATTGAAGGGAAGTGTGGAGCAGGGTTGACATCAGGGTACCTTTTTAAAAGCTCAGTATCATTCAATGCTTCAAAAATATTGACACAGTAACGACACAGATTAGCGGCGGCAGCCATCGACTCCCTTCCCTCGTCACAGTCAGGACCTGCTTTTAGTGCTGAGATACTTTGTCAAACTCTCTTGGCAGAGAAATGTAGGAGTCCTAGAATCAGGATGGACACACCCATTATTTTTAAGAGTTTCTCCTGAATCAGCAAGTTAGGAGTCACTTTCAGCCTTAAGACGTTTAGCCAAGATAAAATAGTTTTGTGGACATCCCATCTTTTTCATCAGTTTCTAATAAGTTTTTTTTGTTGTTGTTGTTTGTCAAAAATGTCAAGTCATTTTCCTCCTTTTCTTTCCTTTTTTCTTACCTTTTACATTTTGCTAATTTCCAGGTTATTTTTCTTCAAACCTTTTATTAATTTGTTTTAAATTTTTGGGTCATGTGTTGGGAAGTTGCTCAGTGACTACAACATTAAAAGACCTCTTACAGCTGAATGCACATTCGACTTTACTGAGAACTTTCTGCGCGCAGGACTTTAACTTTGAAAGGCACAGTTGTACATTATGGGATGGAAACCCATCTGCCTGTCAGCCATCATCAATCAGAAATGATCACGAAACAGTTTTGACGGTCGGCAGGCGGCTCATGCCAAACTGAGCTCGCTTCCCCTTCAGAATAAAGTGACGTACTGCTGAAAAACAAAACACGTCTCTCCTGTGGAAACCTGGTAACTCCTGATGCTCTGTATCTCCATGTAAACTGCTGGAGGAGCTTCAGCCCTGATGTCTGAGAAGGTGCAGGGCGGTGTGCGTCCAGCGGGGGGCGCTGCCGCCTCAGCAGCCAGCCTCCAGGTGGAGCTCTTTGGCTTCCTGATGGCTGTTACTGGCTTTTCTCATTTCTGTAAATCTTTATTGACAACTGGAGGTCGACAGAAACGGGACTGAAATGACTGAAAGGTTTGAAACGGGAAGTCCCGCCCCTCCGTGACTGCATCATCTGGAACCCTCTAACCCGTTCACCCATTCATCCACTCATTCATTCACTCATTCATTCATTTAGAAAGAAAGCTAAAATGCTAAAAAAGCTAAAAGCTCCTCTGAGGGTCTCAGGGGAGGTTCCAGGTTCTTTAAGGTGGTCCCAGGGCTCCTAAAGGGTTCTCAGGGTAAGGGATGAGATGGTTCCAGGGGTCCTTGTTTACATTCTGGGATCCTTGACAAGGTTCTCTGAGTTCTAGATGAAGTTCCAGGGGTTCTTGACGGGGTCTTTTAGGGGGATTCAGGGGCCTTTGGAGGGGTTTCAGGGTTCCTTTAGGGGGTACCAGGGGTCTTTGAGGAGGTTTCAGGGTTCCTTTAGGGAGACTCAGGGGTCTTTGACGGGGTTTCAGGGTTCCTTTAGGTGGACTCAGGGTTCTTTGAGGGGGTTTCAGGGTTCCTTTAAGGGTTATCGGGGGTCTTGGAGGGGGTTTCAGGGTTCCTTTAGGGGACTCAGGGGCCTTTGGAGGGGTTTCAGGGTTCCTTTAGGGGGTACCAGGGGTCTTTGAGGAGGTTTCAGGGTTCCTTTTGGGAGACTCAGGGGTCTTTGACGGGGTTTCAGGGTTCCTTTAGGGGGACTCAGGGGTCTTTTAGGGCGTTTCAGGGTTACTTTAGTGAGACTCAGGGGTCTTTGAGGGGTTTCAGGGTTCCTTTAGGGTGTATCGGGGCCTTTGAGAGGGTTTCAGGGTTCCTTTGGGGGTATCGGGGGTCTTTGAGGGGGCTTCAGGGCTCCTTTAGGGGGTATCGGGGGTCTTTGGAGGGGTTCCTTTAGGGGGTATCGGGGGTCTTTGAGGGGGTTTCAAGGTTCCTTTAGGGGGTATCGGGGGTCTTTGGAGGGGTTCCTTTAGGGGGTATTGGGGGTCTTTGAGGGGGTTTCAGGGTTCCTTTGGGGGTATCAGAGGGTCTTTGGGGGGGTTTCAGGGTTCCCTTAGGTGGTATCAGGGGGTCTTTGAGGGGGTTTCAGGGTTCCTTTAGGGGGTATTGGGGATCTTTGGAGGGATTCCCAGGGTTCTTTAGGGGGTAACGGGGGTCTTTGAGGGGGTTTCAGGGTTCTTGGTGGTGGTTCCTTGGCATCCCAATCAAAATTGGGTACATCTTAGTCTCTAGAAGAAATGGTTCTGTGTTCTGCATTAGAATGAGTCATGGTGATCTGGAACTTTTAAGGTTCTGTCTTTTTTAAAGTTACATAAACATAGAACACACACACACACACACACACACACAGTAAACACTGAGGTTTATTGACAAACTTGGTTCTACACGTTCAGAGTACAGTTCCACACAGACTAAATGTTATGTGAAAGAAATTATTTCTCCATAAAAAAGCCGGTTAACATGTTCTGGAGGAAAACCAACAAGGTTTAATTCTTCAGTTAAATCTGATGGATCCAACAAACAAACAAACAAGGAAATGACCTGAAACTGAGGAAGAAAAAAACCATTTGAAAATTTGCCAAGCAAAGATGTTTTTTTTTGTTTGTTTTTTTTTTTACCTGTAACATGATCTGAAATTTGTAATTACAGTTATAAATATAGTTTTGTAGACATCTTGCTCCCTGTTTTTGTCTTTAATAATTTAATAATAATGATAATAATGTTTTCACCGTTTTCAGGTAATTTTCTTTTTTCTTTCTTAATTGTCATCTTTTTAATTGTCTCTGTGATGTCATGATGTGTTTGTTTGTTTCTCATGTTCATAAACAGCAGATATTGATCAGCCCATTACATCGTGGTAACACACAGGAATCTATTGATTAGTGATTGATGGGTTAGTGCTGACAGAGGAAAGGGGCGGGGCTCGGGTTAGAGGCCCAGCTCCAGCGCCGCCTCGTCTCCATGGTAACCGGGGAGGTGGGCGTGGTCAGGCAGGTCGGCGGTCAGCCCCTCCCCTCCCTCCAGGCTGTCGTCCAGCAGCTCACCTCCACCTGCCGCCTGGCTCCTCCCCCCTGGGGCGGTGGCAGGGCCCATTGCCCCCGGGGCGGCGGCAACGGGGCCCCCACTCCCCCCCAGGGTGGCGGCGGGGCCCCTCAGTCTGCTGAGCAGCTGGTGGAAGCTCAGCAGGAGAGCCTGCAGGAGCAGAGCACAGGGGGTTGGATCGTTTGCTTCACCTCCATAAAACAAAGAAAATGACCTGGAAATTATCAGCAAAACAATTTAATAAATAAATAAATAAATAAATAAATACATAAAAATAAGAAATGACCAGAAAATTATCGTCAAAATAATAAAATAAATTAATAAAAAAAACACAACATGACCAGAAAATTATCATCAAAATAATAAAATAAATTAATAAAAAAATACGACATGACCAGAAAATTATCATCAAAATAATTAAATAAATAAATGAATAAATAAATAAAATAAGACATGACCAGAAAATTATCATCAAAATAATAAAATAAATAATAAAAAAATATATGACATGACCAGAAAATTATCATCAAAATAATAAAATAAATAAATAAATAAAGACAAATAAAAAATGACCTTTAAATTGTAAAAAAAATAATAATAATAATAAAAAAAAAATAGTAAAGCAGTTTCCAGAGAACTTGATTATGAACTTGAAGTAAGACAGAGTGAAGACTGGCAGGTGTGTGTGTGTGTGTGTGTGTGTGTGTGTGTGGGGGTGGATGTGTGTGTGTGTGTGTGTGTGTGTCTCACCCTGCGGTAGTTCTCTTGGCTCTCCATGCTGTCGTCGCCGGTGTCGCTCGCCCACTCTCTCTCTCTCAGCGGGCTCCAGTGTCTCAGGAGGAAAACACTCGAACTGTTCCCACTGATGAGCTGCTGCAGGCTCTGACACACACACACACACACACACACAGTCCTCATCTCTAGTTTTGAGTCTTCAATATTTTAACATTTTAGTGATGAAGTTTATATATCATTATCATCATCATCATCACCATCATCCTCATCATCACCATCATCATCATCTTCATCACTGCTGTTCTGTTTTGTTCCACATGTGATGGAAAAAGTGCACAGGGTTAAATAAATCATAATAAATAAATCCTCACAGTGTGGACTGAGGGATCAGAGGACATGATATGAAAAACTGGAGTTTTTATTCATTTATCATCCAGGTAAACAGATCAACAACAATAACAACAACAACAGTGATGATGATGATGATGATGATGATGATGATGATGTGTTTTGATTGACAGCTCACCTCCTGGGAGGAGTCCACCCTCTCCAGCGCCTGGAGGACATGACATCATCAACGACATCATCAACGACGTCATCACAAAGCAGGAATATGGCACAGAATTGTAGTCCGTGTGTGTGTGTGTGTGTGTGTGTGTGTGTGTGTGTGTGTGTGTGTGTGTGTGTGTTACCGTGTTCTCCACGATCCGCTGTGGTGTTCTGTCTTCACTCTGAAACAGGAAACGCATCACAACATGTCGTCATGTTAATGTGTGTGTGTGTGTGTGTGTGTGTATGTGTGTGTGTGTGTGTGTGCATGTCAGGTGACCTCTGACCTCTGAGCTGTGGCTCTGGTCGGACGATGAGGATGACGAAGATGAGGAGGAGTCAGTTCCCCGCTGTCTCACACACACACACACACACACACACACACACACACACACAAATATGTTAATAAATATCATCAATTCAATTCAAATGAGAGCCAGTGTGTGTGTGTGTGTGTGTGTGTGTGTGTGTGTGTGTGTGTGTGTGTTACCCGTCTGGTTGGTGTGTCTGTGGGCCAGACGTCAGTTGGTGAAATCTGTTCCAAATAAACAAACAAACAAAACAACAGTAAACAGCAGCACACACACACACACACACACACACACACACAGTGTGCATACTGCATAGTACACTACACTGCATACTTCATGAGGGCAGCTGCAGTACACACTAAAGGTGAAGAGTACCAGTATGAGATTTGGAACGCAGGGCAGTTTGTCACTTCCTGCCATCAGAGACGGGCCGGAGGTGAGAGGTCTCACTCGGCGGACAGCAGGAGCGCTAACGAGTGAGAGGTCTGTCCTGCGGCCCGTCTCTGACAGCAGCTGGGACTACTTTCAGCCGCATCACAGCCGTACTCATCCTCAGTGTAACAGCACCGCCTAGTATTACTACACCTAATAATACTAATACTACTAATAGCTGTTGTACTACTAATACATATAATTATGCAAATAATACACATCGTATTAATAATACTGCAAGAACTACTGCTGCTACTACACACACACACACACACACACACTTACTGTCGTCTGGCTCTGTTGTTCTTGAAAGCTTGCATGTAGTCCCCCTAGAACCTTCACACACACACACACACACACACACACACACACACACACACAGCAGAGTCAGCTTGTCTCTGGAGGAAGCCCAAACAAACTAACAAAACAAAACAAACAGGTAAACAAACAAAGGTCACATGAGGTCAGGTGAGTCTGGTTCTTACTGGACTGGACTGGTTCTGTCCCAGCAGGCACAGGGCGATCAGAACCCTCCACATTCTGGACTGAGCTGGTTCTGCTGGTTCTGCTGGTTCTGCTGGTTCTGGTCTGAAACCAAACCTCTGGCTGAACTTTGACCCTGAGAGTCCCGCAGGTCACAGCTGCTCCTGGAGGTCCTGGTGTGGTCCTGGAGGTCCTGGAGGTCCTGGTCTGCTACTGGAGGTCCTGGTCTGGTCCTGGAGGTCCTGGAGGTCCTGGAGGTCCTGGAGGTCCTGGAGGTCCTGGAGGTCCTGGTCTGCTCCTGGAGATCCTGGAGGTCCTGGAGGTCCTGGAGGTCCTGGTCTGGTCCTGGAGGTCCTGCAGGTTGTGCCTGGGCTCTGGTCCGACTTGTCTTTAAATCCTCCATCTGACAGGAAGTGATCTGCCCCCCCCTCCTCCCACTGACAGCCCACTGTCAACAACACCCTGATTTATAATGAGTGTGTGTGTGTGTGTGTGTGTGTGTGTGTGTGTGTGTGTGTGTGTGTGTGTGTGTGTGTGTGTGTGTGTGTGTGTCACACCGCTGTCACTCTGTTTTGCTGCTGTTGCTGTTGCTATGGAGACAGTAAATTAGTAAATCAAGAGTTTATATCTGAATTTTCCCTGAACTGATCCAGAGACCTGTCTGTCTGTCAATCTGTCTGTCTGTCTGCCTGTCTGTCTGTCTGTCTGTCTGTCTGTCTGTCTGTCTGTCTGTCTGTCTGCCTGCCTGCCTGTCTGTTCTCCCGAGAACGTTCTCCATGTGTTCCTGCAGGTTCTGCTGTACTCAGTATTTACATATTAATGTGTGTTTGTAGATGTGTGTTTATTTATTTACATATTAATGTGTGTTTATAGATTTTTATGTATTTATTTATTTACATATTAATGTGTGTTTATAGATGTGTATGTGTTTATTTACATATTAATGTCTGTTTATAGATGTGTCTGTGTTTATTTACATATTAATGTGTGTTTATAGATTTTTTTGTATTTATTGATTTACATATTAATGTCTGTTTATAGATGTGTATGTATTTATTTACATATTAATGTGTGTTTATAGATGTGTATGTATTTATTTACATATTAATATATTTATAGATGTGTATGTTTATTTATTTACATATTAATGTCTGTTTATAGATGTGTATGTATTTATTTACATATTAATGTGTGTTTGTAGATGTGTATGTATTTATTTACATATTAATGTGTGTTTGTAGATGTGTATGTATTTATTTACATATTAATGTGTGTTTGTAGATGTGCATGTATTTATCTGTGTGGTGAGCCGTGACTCAACAACACGTTTCACAACCAGAAGCTGTTTGTGCAGCAACTGAAGATTTACTGCAGGGCAACCCCCCGCCAACACACACACACACACACACACACACTCACACACACACACACACACACACATGCACACAGAACAGAGCTTGTGTGTGATAAGGAGTGTGTGTGTGTGTGTGTGTGTGTGTGTGTGTGTGTGTTCATCCAGCGGGCCGACACCTGCAGGAGGAGATTTTCACAATAAGAGACACATTTTAAACCAAATAATGAAACTGTTTCAGCCCTTAAACACTGATGTTCCCTTAACCCTAAATCCTTAAACTCTGATGTTCCCTTAACCCTAACTCCTTAAACTCTGATGTTCCCTTAACTGTAACCCCTCAAACTCTGATGTTCCCTTAACTGTAACTCCTTAAACTCTGATGTTCCGTTAACCCTAACCCTCCTCAAACTCTGATGTTCCCTTAACTGTAACCCCTCAAACTCTGATGTTCCCTTAACTGTAACCCCTTAAACTCTGATGTTCCCTTAACCCTAACTCCTCAAACTCTGATGTTCCCTTAACTGTAACCCCTCAAACTCTGATGTTCCCTTAACTGTAACCCCTTAAACTCTGATGTTCCCTTAACCCTAACTCCTTAAGCTCTGATGTTCCCTTAACTGTAACCCCTCAAACTCCGATGTTCCCTTAACTGTAACCCCTTAAACTCTGATGTTCCCTTAACTGTAACCCCTCAAACTCTGATGTTCCTTTAACTGTAACCCCTTAAACTCTGATGTTCCCTTAACCCTAACTCTTTAAACTCTGACGTTCCCTTAACCCTGACCCCTTAAACTCTGACGTTCCCTTAACCCTGATCCCTTAAACTCTGACGTTCCCTTAACCCTAACCCCTTAAACTCTGATGTTCCCTTAACCCTAACCCCTTAAACTCTGATGTTCCCTTAACTGTAACCCCTTAAACTCTGATGTTCCCTTAACCCTAACTCCTTAAACTCTGACGTTCCCTTAACCCTGACCCCTTAAACTCTGATGTTCCTTTAACCCTGATCCCTTAAACTCTGACGTTCCCTTAACTGTAACCCGCAAACTCTGATGTTCCCTTAACCCTAACTCCTTAAACTCTGACGTTCCCTTAACCCTAACCCCTTAAACTCTGATGTTCCCTTAACTGTAACCCCTTAAACTCTGATGTTCCCTTAACCCTAACTCCTTAAACTCTGATGTTCCCTTAACTGTAACCCCTTAAACGTCCCCTCAGCATCACAGTTTATTCATGTAACACCAGTTTCCCCGTCAGCAGCTTCAAATCTGGAGTTAAAGTCCATTTCTAACATGTTTTGAACTGTTTTTTTTTCCTTTGAACATTTGAGCTTCTGGTTCCTTTCCTCCAGCTGTGCTTTCTGATTTTTCCTTCTTTCAAAAGGGAATTTTCAGCTCAATCTAAGCTTCCCTGTGTGTGCTCTCAGTGCTCCCTTAACTTCAAGCCCTTAACTTAACCCTGCAGTCCCCTCAGGGCTGAAGCTCCAGCAGGAGGCGCCACTGCTGCTTCACAGCTGCAGAACCACAGGACATAGAGGAGATCTACATGTCTCATGCTGCATTTCTCTGGAAGCAAGCAGCAACATGTCTGGAGAAAACGAGAATTTACAATTAAGTTCTGTGGATTTGAACAGAGCAGTGTGTGTGCGTGTGTGTGTGTGCGTGCAGAGCAGAAAAACTCCACATTATCAATCATCATCATCAAAACCTTTATTTGTGTCAAAACAGGGACGCAGAGCGCCTCATGAATCATAAACAAAACCAAAACAACAACAAGCAGCAGGTGAAGTTCAGCAGAACAACACAAACCTGGAACCAATAAATAACAGAGGAGAACGTGACTTCATGAAAAGTGATTTAACACTAGTAGAGTGGTGGTACCACTGTCCACCACAGGGGGCGCTCTTACTGGACAATCAATTCAAATGCAATCAGAAGAGTTGAAAAATCGTAAAAAATGTAAAAACAACAACAACAACAACAACAAAAAACAGTTTTCTTCGACGTAGCTTGAAGGCAGCGCATGGTGAGGTACAAACGTGATGCATTATGAGTGAAATGTCCCTTTAACCAACTGAAACCCACAAGCCCAGCGGCAGGCTTTTATTTTTTAAATGTTTTAATTATGCCTATAAACAAAATACCTTTTAATCCTTTAAAAAATAAAATAACAACACCAACAATAATAATAATAATAATAATTGCTTCTTAGGCCTATGAAGACACATTTTCAGATTCTTCAACAAACAAAAAAGTTTAAATAACAAATTTAAATAACCTTTTTTATTTTTGATGAGACAATTTTTAAATTAAAAAATTAACAAATAAAACCAAAATAAACTATATATATATTTTATATTTCTTTATGGTGACCTGACTGCCCTAATCTGACGTTTTCTTACAGAGTTCCGGTTTTCAATAAGTGCTTTTTGATGAAACAGAACAATTAAAAATAATAATAATAATACAGAGTTATATCAACACTGTCAAAATAAAAGCCTGGCCCGGGGTCCTGGGTGTGAGGGGGTTAAACAGAGCACAGCTGAGGGTGGAGTCAGCTGGAGGAGGCGGAGCTCTGATGTCACCAGTTATTTTCCTCCCTGCTGCTCGGTGGCAGATCGACCTGACCGCTGACCCCGCCCCTGACCCCGCCCCTGACTCCGCCCCCGCCCAACATCTGCTGCTGCTGGCGGCTCGCCTCGTAACGAGTGTTAACATCATTCGTCGGGTTAGCGAGGTCGTTATGATGTCGTGCCTGGTGTTGGAGACGCTGCAGCGCTAGCGTGTCGCTGGCTGTTTCCGGGGCAACGGGGTGGTTGCTATAGGAACGGCTGATGGGAGCGAGGAAGCCGAAGTTGTAGGGTCTCCTGCGAGGAGGAGGAGGAGGAGGAGGAGAGACAACGTTTTCCTCACTGTTAGCATACTGGGTAGGACTAGGGCTGCTACCATGGATAGCGTCTGCGTTAGCATCTATGCTACCATCTGCACCTGCTTCCACCCTTTCTGCGTTAGCATCTTCTACGCTAGCTCCAGAATCAGTATCCATGCTAGAGGGGCTAGTGCTGTATTCTACAGTTGGCACTGGGGTTATGCTAACATCTGGGTTAGCATTTTTGGCAGCTTCTGTGCTAGCATCTTCATCTGCTTCTGCGCTCAATATGGCTGCTTGTGTGTTAGCGGCAGTGCTAGCAGCGATGCTAGCAGGGCTGGTGCTGGACTCCATGCTAACACTCTGGTCAGAGCCTGGCCTAGCTTCTGCACTCAAATCGGCATCAGCCCCGTCATTCACGCTAGCATGAGGGTTAGCACCCATGCTAGCTTCATAGCTGGCAGTTATGCTAGCAGGCTTACTGCTGTACTCTACAGTGTGGTTAGCCTCCGTGCTAACACTGATTGTGTCCTCCATGCTAGCTGACTGTGAAAGGCTTTTGGACTCAGATTCTTCCTGGCTGGAGGCGGAGCCAGAGCTGTGGCCGAGGTCAGGGCGGGAGCCGGGGCTGGGATTAGGATTAGAGCTGAGGTTTTCATCTGAAACAGACTCGGAGTGGATCTGCGAGTCTGCAGACGAGTCGTCCTCTGAATCGACTCCTGGAGACGACTCATGTGACTCAGAAGAAGCAGAATCTGGTTCAGGGCTTGACGTCGACTCTTCTGATTCTGACTCAGAGGATTCAGGAGCAGCTGGAGGTTGAGGGGCGGAGCCTGCTGCGACCTCCTCGCTGCTGGAGCTGACCTCTGCTCCACCCACAGGAGCCCCTGGGCTCCCGGAGCTGCTGGGCTCGAGACTCTCCTCAGAGCTGTCAGGGTTTGAACCAACATCCGTTAGCATCTTAGGCAAGGAACCTAGACTCTTTTGGCTTTTACTGACAGAGCCGGCATCTTCCTGACTGCTGTGCATCGTAGGTTCTGGACCCTGAACAGAACCGCCTGCCTTTAAACTAGAACCCTGATGAAAATTTGAGAGAAACTGTAACATCTCCTGGACCTGAGAACCAGAGTCCTGCTGGTTGGGGGTATTTGTAGCTTCTAGACTCTCATCAGAGCGAAGAACCTCCTGACTGAGGGAGGGGGAGCCAGGTGTTGAACCATCAGCCACCTGGGTGGTTCTGTTAGATCCAGCACCCTCCTCATCACTGGAGCTGACGTATTCCAGACTCTCATCGCTGTCGGAGTTCAAACGAGCAGCTGCCTTGTTCTCGGGAATAGAACCTGCGCTCTGCTTGGACTCCAGACTCTCATCGCTGCTGGAGTTCAAACTAACATCCATGTCACTGCTGGAGCTGGAGCTGGGTGTTGAACCAGCAACCTCTTGGGTGGTTCTGTCAGAGCTGGTGGATTCCAGACTCTCATCACTGTCGGGTTTTGAACTAGCAACCATCTTGTTCTTGGGAATAGAATCTGCACTCTGCTGGATTTTACTGTTATCCTCTGGGATGGATTCTAGACTCTCATCACTGTCGGGATTCAAACTAACATCCACTTGACTGCTGGTGTTGGAGCTGGGCGTCAAACCAAGGACCTCCTGACTGTCGCTGTTGGAGCTGATTGCGTCCTGATTGGCTGACAGTGGATGTAAAACCTTGTGGACGGGGCGAATCACCTCCTGACTGCTGGACCTGGACCCAGCCTGATCTGCAGCCGCGCCGACGCCATCCAGACTGACTGGCCTCGAACCTCCAGCATCTGCACTCTCAGAGCTTGAACTTACAACCTCCCGGGAGAGCAGGTCCAAACCAAGCCCGTCCACTCGGCTGGGCGCCCCCCGGTGGCTGCCGTTGGAACCCACAGCTCTCTGGCTGGCAGCAGAGCTGAAATCCTGCAGGTCCGGGTTCAGATCTGGAACCTCCTCAGTCTCTGAACTAGAACTAACAACCTCCAACAAAGAGGAGTTGTTAAAGTCATCAGAGGCAGTCAGCGGTGCCTCAGCGGTCTCCTCGCTGGATGAGCTGTTGCTGAGGTCAGAGCCGGTGCTGAGGTCAGAGCCGGTGCTGAGGTCAGAGCCGGTGCCGAGGTCAGAGCTGGTGCTGAGCTCGTCCTGGAGAAGAGCCGGCTGGTAGTTCAGCTCCCTGCTCTCCGTGCTGTTGTTAAAATCATCCAAGTCATCAGAGACAGTCACTTTCTGGCTGAGACCATCTTCACCGGAGGTACTGTTGTTTAACTCATCAGCTTCATCAGAAACAGTGAACATTGGTTGATCGTACATCATTTGCTCTGAGGAGAGGCTGCTCTTGTTCTGCTCATGGGCTTCAGTCATTGGCCGGCTGCTGTTGTCATTCTCATCTGTGAGCAGTGATGCTGTCGGCTGCTTGTCCTGCGCCATCATTTCCTCATCGCTGATGTCATCACTCTCACTGCTGTCCCTGCTGTTTTCATCCCTACAGCAGCAAAAACAAGGGAGTCAGGCTGATAGGGGCAGATTAGAGCAGATTAATAAGGAGATTAACAAGGAAAGGCAGATTAGGCCAGATTAACAAAGAGATTAACAAGGAAAGGCAGATTAGAACAGATTAACAAGGAGATTGACAAGGAGAGAACATGCTCATGTGGTAGATTAGACCAGATTAACAAAGAGATTAACAAGGAAAGGCAGATTACAGCAGATTAACAAGGAGAGGACAGGCTGATAGGGGCAGATTAGAGCAGATTAACAAGGAGAGGACAGACTCATGTGGCAGATTAGAGCAGATTAACAAGGAGATTAACAAGGAAAGGCAGATTAGAACAGATTAACAAGGAGATTGACAAGGAGAGGACAGGCTCATGTGGCAGATTAGACCATATTAACAAAGAGATTAACAAGGAAAGGCAGATTACAGCAGATTAACAAGGAGAGGACAAGTTGATAGGGGCAGATTAGAGCATATTAACAAGGAGAGGACAGACTCATGTGGCAGATTAGATCAGATTAGATCAGATTAACAAGGAGATTAACAAGGAAAGGCAGATTAGAATAGATTAACAAGGAGATTAACAAGGGAAGGCAGATTAGAATAGATTAACAAGGAGATTAACAAGGAGAGGACAGGCTCATATGGCAGATTAGACCATATTAACAAAGAGGTTAACAAGGAAAGGCAGATTAGAGCAGATTAACAGGGAGAGGACAGGTTGATAGGGGCATATTAGAGCAGATTAACAAGGAAATTAACAGGAGAGGACCGACTCGTGGCAGATTAGAGCAGATTAACAAGGAGAGGACAGATTTATAGGAGCAGATTAGAGCAGGTTAACAAGGAGAGGACAGGTTGATAGGACCAGATTAACAAGGAACAGATTTACAAGGAGAGGACAGGTTGATAGGACCAGATTAACAAGGAACAGATTTACAAGGAGAGGACAGGTTGATAGGAGCAGATTAACAAGGAACAGATTAACAAGGAGAGGACAGGTTGATAGGAGCAGATTAGAGCAGATTAACAAAATGAGGACAGGTTGATAGGAGCAGATTAAGGAGAGGGCATCTCCTCACCTTCCTCCTTCCTCGCTCCCACTCCCCTCCTCCTCTTCCTCGGGGATGATGAAGATGGCGAAGCTGAAAGTCACGTTCTTCTTTGCGTCTTCAATCTCTACAATCACGCTGGGCGGAGCCTCAGTGGGCGGGGTTTGTGACCTAAGCTGCGAGGCCCCTCCCTCAACAGGAAGTGCAGAAGGTGTCTGGAAACAAAACAAAACAGTTTGGGAGGGATCTGAGCAGCGGAATAGTTTGAAGAGATACTGGAGGGTGTATGAATGACTTCCTGTGGGCGTGGCCTGTGGGCGTGGCCTGATTGTGAGCGGACAGGAGGGTCAGTGGCAATGAGTTTTTACACTTTAGTTACTTTAGTTACTTTAGTTACTTTAGTGACTTTAGTTACTTTAGTGACTGGTGGAGTTTGGTGGAAGTGGAGGAGCTGCGTCAGAGTGCAGCACGGAACAACAGAGGAACGTTCTAGAGACTTCATTCCACTTGTGTTGTAGAGAAGGAGACAACCACGGGGTTCCTATGGCAACCATATAGGGTTCCCATGGCAACCACAGTGACTTTCCATACGGGACGGACATGATGAATCTCAATCTCCTTGGTTTTTTTTTATTGCTGCTTACAGTGTGTGTGTGTGTGTGCGTGTGTGCGTGTGTGTGTGTGTGTGTATTACCTGTGAATTCTCTTCACTCAAAGAGGATGACCAGGATTCAGTGTCTGGCTGCAACTGGAGAGAGAGAGAGAGAGAGGGAGAGAGAGAGAGAGAGAGAGAGAGAGGCTTGTTTGCAAGCATGTTTCCATACTGTGTGTGTGTGTGTGTGTGTGTGTGTGTGCTTCCTGTCTGTTCTAAATCTGTGTTGAATGTAAAACCATGTTTATCTCCCTACCAGAAACCACAGAGAGGCTAAAAATATGGACGCACACACACACACACACACACACACACACACCATGTCGAGTACATCCCATAATATACGAGCTGATTGTGAAATAGAACATGATAATTGGTTGTGTGGAGGCCTGCCTGACTAACCAGACGTTAAAGGAACAGTTCACCCAAAAGTGGAGCTGCTCCTCCTGTCAGTCTGTCAACAACAGCTGCCAACCACCAGCCAGACAAGACCCACAAAAAACAGACGGGAAAGAACAGCCCGTAAGGTAATAAACAGCCCACAAGGTAAGGTAATAGACTGCTTAAGGTAAGGTAATAAACAGCCCACAAGGTAAGGTAAAAGACTGCTTAAGGTAAGGTAATAAACAGCTCACAAGGTAAGGTAATAGACTGCTTAAGGTAAGGTAATAAACAGCCCACAAGGTAAGGTAAAAGACTGCTTAAGGTAAGGTAATAAACAGCCCACAAGGTAAGGTAATAGACTGCTTAAGGTAAGGTAATAAACAGCCCACAAGGTAAGGTAATAGACTGCTTAAGGTAAGGTAATAAACAGCCCACAAGGTAAGGTAAAAGACTGCTTAAGGTAAGGTAATAAGCAGCCCATAAGGTAAAGTAAAAAACAGCTTCATGTAAGGTGATTAACAGCTTAATGTAAGGGCATAAACTGCTTAATCTAAGGTAATAAACAACTTAAGGTAAGGTAATAAACAGCCCACAAGGTAAGGTAATAGACTGCTTAATGTAAGGTAATAAAAAGTTTATTACAGGGTAATAAACAGCGTAATGTAAGGTAATAAAATGTTTATTACAGGGTAATAAACTGTTTAACGTAAGGTAATAAACAGCATAATGTACTTAAATTAAAATGTTTATTACAGGGTAATAAATAGCTTAATGTAAGGTAACAAACAGCTTAATTTAAGGTAATAAAATATTTATTACAGGAAAATAAACAGCTCAATGTAAGGTAATAAACAATTCATTACAGGGGAATAAACAGTTTATTGTAAGGAAAACAGTTTATTACAGAGTAATAAACAGCTTAATTTAAGGTAATAAACAGCTTAATTTAAGGTAATAAACAGTTTATTACAGGGTAATAAACAGCTTAATGTAAGGTAATAAACAGTTTTTTACAGGGTAATAAACAGCTTAATGTAAGGTAATAAACAGTTTATTACAGAGTAATAAACAGCTTAATGTAAGGTAATAAACAGTTTATTACAGAGTAATAAACAGCTTACTGTAAGGTAATAAAATATTTATTACAGGGTAATAAACAGCTTAATGTAAGGTAATAAACAGTTTATTACAGGGTAATAAACAGCTTAATGTAAGGTAATGAAGTGTTTATTACAGGGTAATAAACAGCTTAATGTAAGGTAATAAACAG
>NC_043997.1:626568-659068 GCF_902150065.1 Myripristis murdjan
TCGTGTTTCTGACAGAAACTGTTTCAGGGGTTAAAGGGTTAATCCACCACATAAACCTGTGTGGCAGTGATTATTGATTACTGATTGATTATTTGAAGATGCTGTTTGGAGTGATCTGTGGGGGCCCGGGGCCTCATGAGGGCCACCTGGGGGTCCACAGCAGGATGCCTGGTTCTGTGAGAACATCAGTCGGGTTCTGCTGCTCCGGGTTCTGCTGCAGAGCAGAGGAGGGGCGCTCTGTGTGCCTCCGCGGCCCCGTCACACCACTGAAGTGTGTCCTGCAGCAGAAAATAGTCCCAACTCTGAACTGAGAAAGTGTGAGAGCTGTGAAAAAAAAAAAAACAGCTGAAATTAAAGAACAGAAGCAGAACGAAGAGCAGGAGCAGGTCACTGCACACACACACACACACTCACACACACTCACACACACACACACACACTGAGGAATGCGGTGATGTCATGCAGACTCTCTTCTGTTTCTCACTGAAGGAAAGAAATTCTTTGGGTTATTTCTGTCTTTGTGTTATCAACTGAAGGCCACTGTCACTGCTGCCAAACACACACACACACACACACACACACACACACACACATCCTGTCCATCCTGACTGCCACTGGTGTGTGTGTGTGTGTGTGTGTGTGTATGTGTGTGTGTGTGTGTGTGTGTGTGTGTGTGTGAGATCTCTATTGTCTGTATTTCAGTTGGAGCCGAGCAGGATGTGGCCCGACCTCGGTGGATCAACGCCACCGTGTGTGTGTGTGTGTGTGTGTGTGTGTGTGTGTGTGCATGATGGCCTTGTCTTTGTGGTCCCTAAAGACTGCTTACTGCTGTCTGTCTCTCTGACACACACACACACACACACACACACACAGGCAGACAGACAGTGTTCAGGGTCAGCTGGTTCAAACCACAGATAATGACACTGCAATTACTGTCAATTACACCACATCCGCTGTGTGTGTGTGTGTGTGTGTGTGTGAGTGTGAGTGTGAGTGTGTGTGTGTGTGTGTGTGTGTGTGTGCTCTGACTTCCTGCTACTCTCACTGAAATCGTCGACCTCCTGATGATGCAGGTCGACCTCGACCACCGAGCAGCAGCACCGAGCAGGCTGACCCACAACCAGGCAACCAGGCAACCAGGCGACCAGGCGACCAGGCAACCAGCCGACCAGGCAACCAGCAGACCAGGAAACCAGGCATCCAGGCAACCAGCAGACCAGCCGACCAGCTGACTGACTGGCTGGTTCGTTGCTGCCTGAAGGAGCAGCAGTCACACTTTGGGTCCTATCTTGCGCCAGATTCCCTAAACCTGTTATTTGGGGATTTCATTTCATTTCATTTATTTGTTTCACACACGTACAAATACAAAGAGAAAGGTGGGGAATCACATAAAAACAAAAAAACAAGCAAAAAAAATAACAAGAAAAATATGTGTGATGTGTGGACAGAAACCTACAGAGGCTTATATGAAAACCACACCCCAAAAAAATACTAATGCTAAGATACACACAATACAAAAATCACAAATACATATTAAATGTTCAAGTTGAAAATATCATATAAAAAGAAAAAAAAAGTAAAATCATAATTCATCAATAAAGATAGACAATGATTTATACTTTTTTTTGTGGTTCTATTTTTCTAAATCAATAAACTTCAACAGAAGAGCATTTTTAAGTTTCTTTTTGTATATGGACAATAATAACACATAATAACACCACGATATTTAATAGAGAATTGACCATAGGATGTTTTATACAGTGGAAGATGAAGATATTTGGCTTGTCGAGTTGGGTAATTATGGAATTGGGAATTCCTGACAAAATAACATCGAAAACCAAGAGGTAAATCATCAGTCTTATGTTTCACTTAAAAAACAAATGGACAGACTTGAAGAACGTTGATATCAAAGATAGTTAACAGTTGCAATTTAAAAAAGAGAGGTGCACTTGGAGCAATAGCCTTGGAAAAAGTTGCTATTCTAACAAAAGGCTTTTGTAACAATAATATTATAAGACGGAAAAGTTCTTGTGTTAGATAAGGATAAATTAAAGAATAATATAATGTAAGAAAACATGAACTGTGTACAACATCTCTTATTTTTCTTAAAATCCTAAGGGATTTTGTGACCTTTTTGCAGACAAAACCAACCTGTTCTCTCCAAGAGAGTTTATCATCAATTAGAATGTCCAAAAACATGTTGTTGAAACTTTAACTATTTCTTCATTATGAATATGAAGTTTAATTTGTTCACTGTCATATTTCCTATTCCCAGCAAATAGCATGAAATTGGACTTCTTGACATTTAATGAAAGTTTATTTGTTTGAAACCAAGTTGAGTTATTCATGAGATTGTGATTTAGGTCTCTGATGAGAGGTGTTGAATTTCTATTTGAGACAAAAATGCTGGTATCATCTGCAAAGAGGAAAAGCATTGTGGTGTTAGATACTGCTGCAAGGTCATTAATATAAACAAGAAATAATAAAGGTCCTAAAATGGACCCTTGAGGTACACCATATTGTATTATATTTCTTTTTGACACATGACCATTAATAAGAACATATTGGTTTCTATTGTGAACATAATTACTGAGCCACTTGTGAATATTACCATGAAACCCATATCTAAACAATTTCAAAAGCAAAATAGAGTGGTCTACGGTGTCAAACGCTTTAGAAAGGTCTAAAAATACACTTATTGCAAATTCGTTATCATCTAATGCTGAATGTATTCTATCAGTAAGTTCTAAGAGTGCCATATAAGTTGAATGATTTTTACGAAACCCATACTGATGATTAGAAAGAATATTGTGTGTTTTCAAGTCTTCCAGGATTCTTTTGTACACAAGTTTTTCTAAACTCTTTGAAATAAGAGGCGTTACACCAAAAAAGTTGCAATCTTGCGCACCTGCCATTATCCAAAAAACACCTGCGCTACCCGCCATATTATGCATAGGTGTGTTTTGGGCGTTACGCCAGTTAAACCAGTCAGTGTGCCAGGTGTTGCCTTTAAGGGCAGGCTGCACTATCCTAAATCCTAAAACTGAAACCTGTGATGGAGAGAGGGAGGTAGGGTTAGTACCATCTCTGCCATTTTCTCAGGGGTTCAACTGAGGCTAAAGCAAGGTGGCTTTTTATTGATATTGATATTGATATTTATTGATAAGATAGAGCCCTATATGTCTAACCACCGCTTTTATTTTGAAAAGTCGCCTCAGACCGGGCCACGGGCCGCAGGTTGGACCCCCCATCAGTCTGAGATTTCCTGTGGTCCCACTCCAATGTGTGTGTGGCGTTGGATTAAGCTGTTCACACACACGCACACACACACACACACACACACACACAAACACACACACAGAAACTCCTTCTGCTGAGGGGCGCTCGATTTATCCTCCCAAGCCAACCAAACACACCCTCTGTTTGTGTTCAACTACCCAGACAAACTGCTCACACACTCTGTGTGTGTGTGTGTGGGTGTGGGTGTGTGTGAGAGAGAGAGAGAGAGAGAGAGAGAGAGAGGGAGAGAGAGAGAGAGAGAGAGAGCGTCTTAGAGGGGTTACTTAGGCTAATATTGTTTTAAACTGTTGACCGAGACTGCTGAGAACTGTGCTTAATGCCTACACACACACACACACACACACACACACACACACACAAATAAAACCCAGCTAACCCTCACAGAGAAAGACAAACAGTCACGTCGTTTCACAGACGATTAAAAATAATGTCATGAAACAGAGAACAGCTGAGGAGAGGAACGTGGAACAGAACAGAACAGAACAGAACAGAACCTAGCAGAACACAACACAACACAACACAACACAACACAACACAACAGAATAGAGCAGAACAGAGTCCCTCCTGCTGTAAAGGGTAAAGTAAAGTAAAGTAAAGGCTAAAGTAAAGTAAAGGGTAAAGTAAAGTAAAGTAAAGGCTAAAGTAAAGTAAAGGGGAAAGTTCAGGGAGACAAAGTGAAAGTGAGGCTGCTCTAAGTTGAGCTGTGATGTCACTTCAGAGAGAGTTTAAGGGGAGATGTCAGTTTAAGGGTCCAGCTGAGTGTGAGGCTGAGGGCTTAAGGGGGAACGTCAGTGTCACCAAACTGACTGGTCCACCTTAAAAAAAAACACACACCTGAGCTCTGAGTGAGGGAACAGGATCCCTTAAATCTAAACCCCTTAAAGGTTCCTGTGACCAGAGAACAGGAAAGGCCTTTAGTGCAGGAACTGAAAGAACGCTGCTCCTTGATTGGCCCACGCCACGCATTCGAAAAGGATTTGCTGCTCCCTGATTGGTTGTTTGACCCCAGAACAAGTTTTCTGCAGCGTTTTCTGTAAGGTTTTCTGTAAGGTTCTCTGTCAGGTTCTCTGTAAGGTTTTCTGCACAGTTCTTTGTAAGGTTCTCTGTCAGGTTCTCTGTAAGGTTTTCTGTAAGGTTCTCTGTAAGGTTCTCTGTAAGGATTTCTGTAAGGTTTTCTGCACGGTTCTCTGTAAGGTTCTCTGTAAGGTTTTCTGTAAGGTTTTCTGTAAGGTTCTCTGTAAGGTTCTCTGTAAGGTTTTCTGTAAGGTTTTCTGTAAGGTTCTCTGTAAGGTTCTCTGTAAGGTTCTCTGTAAGGTTTTCTGCACAGTTCTCTGTAAGGTTCTCTGTAAGGTTCTCTGTAAGGTTTTCTCCACGGTTCTCTGTAAGGTTCTCTGTAAGGTTCTCTGTAAGGTTTTCTGCACAGTTCTCTGTAAGGTTCTCTGTAAGGTTCTCTGTAAGGTTTTCTGCACAGTTCTCTGTAAGGTTCTCTGTAAGGTTCTCTGTAAGGTTCTCTGTAAGGTTTTCTGCACAGTTCTCTGTAAGGTTTTCTGTAAGGTTCTCTGTAAGGTTCTCTGTAAGGTTTTCTGTAAGGTTCTCTGTAAGGTTCTATGTAAGGTTTTCTGCACAGTTCTCTGTAAGGTTCTCTGTAAGGTTCTCTGTAAGGTTTTCTGCACAGTTCTCTGTAAGGTTCTCTGTAAGGTTCTCTGTAAGGTTTTCTGCACAGTTCTCTGTAAGGTTTTCTGTAAGGTTCTCTGTAAGGTTCTCTGTAAGGTTTTCTGTAAGGTTCTCTGTAAGGTTCTATGTAAGGTTTTCTGTAAGGATCTGTGTAAGGTTCTCTGCAGGGTTCTCCATAAGGTTCTTTCCTCCTCTGTTCTGCTGTGAGTGTTTGACCTGCAGCCGGCCAATGAGAGCGCTGCGCTGTGTTTCCTGCTCCCAGCTCTGCTCTGATTGGCTGTCGTGTTTCCTGCCGCTCAAACTGAAGCCACAGACATGTTTCATATTAACAGGATCAGCGTGTGTGTGTGTGTGTGTGTGTGTGTGTGAGACTGTGTGAGTGTGTGTGTGTGAGTGTGACTGTGTGTGTGTGTGTGTGTGTGAGTGTGTGTGTGTGTGAGTGTGTGTGTGTGTGTGTGTGTGTGTGTGTGTCTGTGTGTGTGTGTGTGTGTGTGTGTGTGTGTGTGTGTGTGTGTGTGTGAGTGTGTGATGGGTTAAGCCTCTGAATATGTCTTTCTATGCTGCCAATCTGGTTTCTATAAGCAAAACACACACACACACACACACACACACACACACACACAGAGCTGACATCTTGCTGTCTCTCTCACCAGCAGATCCTCCATTTCAGCTTAACCTGTCTCTCTCTCTCTCTCTCTCTCCCCTCTCTCTCTCTCTCTCTCTCTCTCTCTCTCTCTGATTGGTTCCAGATGTTGGGGATCAGAGAGAGAGACAGAAAAATGAGACATGAGATGGAGGCTGAACCCGACGTGTGTAAACATGCTCCATGTGACACACACACACACACACACACACACACACTGCTCTGTATGTTCAGTTGGCTCTGTGACTGAGGTGTCCCATGGGGGCGGGGCTTATGTTGGCGAGGAGGTTTGAGCTCACCTGTTCACCTGGATCCTGCTGCTGCTCGTCACAATTCACCTGAAGGCATGGACTCAAGGCTTTTATTTTGAAACTCACTGGTTACAGCACAGACCCACACACACACACACACACACACACACACACTCACACACACACAACGTTGGAATTAGAAATTAAAAATCAAATTGTAAAAAAAGCTCAGACACTAATAAAATGTTGTTGAAAGGCATTCTGGGAGATGTAGTGAATATTTTCATGTCAGTGTCGGTTTTCGAACAGCCAATCAGAGCATAGGATCCACACACACAGGAAGTCAGGGCGGGACGCTCGGGAAGAGGAAGAGGAACAGGAAGTGGATCCTCCTGCAGCCGCCAGGGGTCAGAGGTCAGCGGAGGACAGCGGCGCCTCGCCTCTCACCCGGTTACCATGGAGACCGGAGCGCGAGCCAGAGAGTCTAAATCAGTTCCAGCTGGAGCCCGACCGCGCGCGCGTGTGTGTGTGTGTGTGTGTGTGTGTCTGTGTGTGTGTGGACTTCTGCCAATCATGTCTGTTTGTTTTCATCTAGAGGTATATCTGCACTGTAAACATCCACACACACTCACACATACACACACTCACACACACACACACACACACACACACACACACACACGCTCGGCAGGTTTGTCTCTGATCCAGACACGACCCACAATTCTTTGGGGCCTCCATCCCTCGTCGTTGTCCCGCCGCCCCCGGCAACCGAGCCCAGCAGGGAGTCTCAAATGGAGGGGAAGATGACGACCATATATGGACAACAGCTTAGAGTTAACTGTGTGTGTGTGTGTGTGTGTGTGTGTATGTGCTGCAGAATCTCCGGAGCGCACCTGAAGGGAACAGACAGCAGATCTCAGATCAGCTGACGTTCAGACAGGAAGTGGCGCCGTGGCAACAGCTTGTTCCCTGGAATGGGTGAGGCCGGGTGTGCGGAAGATTCCAAAAACAAAACAAAACATAAAAAACAAACAAAACAAATAAATAAATAAATAAATAAACAAAAGGCAGCAGGTAAGTTGGGTTGGTAACTTTAGGGAAGTTGGGTTGGTAACTTTAGGTAAGTTGGTTTGGTAACTGTAGGTAAGGTGAGGTTGGTAACTGTAGGTAAGTTGGGTTGGTAACTTTAGGGAAGTTGAGGTTGGAAACTTTAGGTAAGTTAAGGTGGGTAACTTTAGGTAAGGTGTGGTTGGTAACTTTAGGTAAGGTGAGGTTGGTAACTTTAGGTACGTTGGGTTGGTAACTTTAGGTAAGATGGGGTTGGTAACTGTAGGTAAGTTGAGGTTGGTAACTTTAAGTAAGTTGGGTTGGTAACTTTAGGTAAGTTGAGGTTGGTAACTTTAGGTAAGTTGAGGTTGGTAACTTTAGGTAAGTTGGGTTGGTAACTGTAGGTAAGTTGAGGTTGGTAACTTTAAGTAAGTTGGGTTGGTAACTTTAGATAAGGTGAGGTTGGTAACTTTGGGTAAGTTGGGTTGGTAACTTTAGGCAAGTTGAGGTTGATAACTTTAGGTAAGGTGAGGTTGGTAACTTTAGGTATGTTGGTTTGGTAACTGTAGGTAAGTTGAGGTTGGTAACTTTAGATAAGGTGAGGTTGGTAACTTTAGGTTTGTTGGTTTGGTAACTGTAGGTAAGGTGAGGTTGGTAACTTTAGGGAAGTTGAGGTTGATAACTTTAGGCAAGTTGAGGTTGATAACTATAGGTAAGGTGAGGTTGGTAACTTTAGGTATGTTGGTTTGGTAACTGTAGGTAAGGTGAGGTTGGTAACTTTAGGTGAGTTGGGTTGGTAACTTTAGGTAAGTTGAGGTTGGTAACTTTAGGTAAGGTGAGGATGGTAACTTTAGATAAGTTGAGGTTGGTAACTTTAGGTAAGTTGGGTTGGTAACTTTAGGTAAGTTGGGTTGGTAACTTTAGCTAAGGTGAGGTTGGTAACTTTAGGTAAGTTGGGTTGGTAACTTTAGGTAAGTTGAGGTTGATAACTTTAGGCAAGTTAGGTTGATAACTTTAGGTAAGGTGAGGTTGGTAACTTTAGGTATGTTGGTTTGGTAACTTTAGGTAAGTTGAGGTTGGTAACTTTAGGTAAGGTGAGGTTGGTAACTTTAGGTTTGTTGGTTTGGTAACTGTAGGTAAGGTGAGGTTGGTAACTTTAGGTAAGTTGAGGTTGATAACTTTAGGCAAGTTGGGGTTGATAACTATAGGTAAGGTGAGGTTGGTAACTTTAGGTATGTTGGTTTGGTAACTGTAGGTAAGGTGAGGTTGGTAACTTTAAGTAAGTTGAGGTTGGTAACTTTTGGCAAGTTGAGGTTGATAACTTTAGGTGAGGTGAGGTTGTTAACTTTAGGTATGTTGGTTTGGTGACTGTAGGTAAGTTGAGGTTGGTAACTTTAGGTAAGTTGGGTTGATAACTTTAGGTAAGGTGAGGGTGGTAACTTTAGGTATGTTGGTTTGGTAACTTTAGGTAAGTTGAGGTTGATAAATGTAGGTAAGTTGAGGTGGGTAACTTTAGGTAAGTTGAGGTTGGTAACTTTAGGTATGTTGGTTTGGTAAGTTTAGGTAAGTTGAGGTTGGTAACTTTAGGTAAGTTGAGGTGGTTAACTTTAGGTAAGTTGAGTTTGGTAACTTTAGGTAATTTGAGGTTGTAACTTCAGGTAAGTTGAGGTGGGTAACTTTAGGTAAGTTGAGGTTGGTAACTTTAGGTAAGTTGAGGTTGGTAACTTTAGGTAAGTTGGGTTGGTAACTTTAGGTAAGTTGAGGTTGGTAACTTTAGGTAATTTGAGGTTGGTAACTTTAGGGAAGTTGGGTTGGTAACTTTAGGTAAGTTGAGGTTGGTAACTTTAGGGAAGTTGGGTTGGTAACTGTAGGTAAGTTGAGGTTGGTAACTTTAGGTAAGTTGAAGTTGGTAACTTTAGGGAAGTTGGGTTGGTAACTTTAGGTAAGTTGAGGTTGGTAACTTTAGGTAAGTTGAGGTTTGTAACTTTAGGTAATTTGAGGTTGGTAACTTAAGGTAAGTTGATTTGGTAACTTTAGGTAATTTGAGGTTGGTAACTTTAGGTAAGTTGGGTTGGTAACTTTAGGTGAGGTGAGGTTGTTAACTTTAGGTATGTTGGTTTGGTGACTGTAGGTAAGTTGAGGTTGGTAACTTTAGGTAAGTTGGGTTGATAACTTTAGGTAAGGTGAGGGTGGTAACTTTAGGTATGTTGGTTTGGTAACTGTAGGTAAGTTGAGGTTGATAAATGTAGGTAAGTTGAGGTGGGTAACTTTAGGTAAGTTGAGGTTGGTAACTTTAGGTATGTTGGTTTGGTAAGTTTAGGTAAGTTGAGGTTGGTAACTTTAGGTAAGTTGAGGTGGTTAACTTTAGGTAAGTTGAGTTTGGTAACTTTAGGTAATTTGAGGTTGTAACTTCAGGTAAGTTGAGGTGGGTAACTTTAGGTAAGTTGAGGTTGGTAACTTTAGGTAAGTTGAGGTTGGTAACTTTAGGTAAGTTGGGTTGGTAACTTTAGGTAAGTTGAGGTTGGTAACTTTAGGTAATTTGAGGTTGGTAACTTTAGGGAAGTTGGGTTGGTAACTTTAGGTAAGTTGAGGTTGGTAACTTTAGGGAAGTTGGGTTGGTAACTGTAGGTAAGTTGAGGTTGGTAACTTTAGGTAAGTTGAAGTTGGTAACTTTAGGGAAGTTGGGTTGGTAACTTTAGGTAAGTTGAGGTTGGTAACTTTAGGTAAGTTGAGGTTTGTAACTTTAGGTAATTTGAGGTTGGTAACTTAAGGTAAGTTGATTTGGTAACTTTAGGTAATTTGAGGTTGGTAACTTTAGGTAAGTTGGGTTGGTAACTTTAGGTGAGGTGAGGTTGTTAACTTTAGGTATGTTGGTTTGGTGACTGTAGGTAAGTTGAGGTTGGTAACTTTAGGTAAGTTGGGTTGATAACTTTAGGTAAGGTGAGGGTGGTAACTTTAGGTATGTTGGTTTGGTAACTGTAGGTAAGTTGAGGTTGATAAATGTAGGTAAGTTGAGGTGGGTAACTTTAGGTAAGTTGAGGTTGGTAACTTTAGGTATGTTGGTTTGGTAAGTTTAGGTAAGTTGAGGTTGGTAACTTTAGGTAAGTTGAGGTGGTTAACTTTAGGTAAGTTGAGTTTGGTAACTTTAGGTAATTTGAGGTTGTAACTTCAGGTAAGTTGAGGTGGGTAACTTTAGGTAAGTTGAGGTTGGTAACTTTAGGTAAGTTGAGGTTTGTAACTTTAGGTAATTTGAGGTTGGTAACTTAAGGTAAGTTGATTTGGTAACTTTAGGTAATTTGAGGTTGGTAACTTTAGGTAATTTGAGGTTGGTAACTTTAGGTAAGTTGGGTTGGTAACTTTAGGTGAGGTGAGGTTGTTAACTTTAGGTATGTTGGTTTGGTGACTGTAGGTAAGTTGAGGTTGGTAACTTAAGTTAAGGTGAGGGTGGTAACTTTAGGTATGTTGGTTTGGTAACTTTAGGTAAGTTGAGGTTGATAAATGTAGGTAAGTTGAGGTGGGTAACTTTAGGTAAGTTGAGGTTGGTAACTTTAGGTATGTTGGTTTGGTAAGTTTAGGTAAGTTGAGGTTGATAACTTTAGGTAAGTTGAGGTGGTTAACTTTAGGTAAGTTGAGTTTGGTAACTTTAGGTAATTTGAGGTTGTAACTTCAGGTAAGTTGAGGTGGGTAACTTTAGGTAAGTTGAGGTTGGTAACTTTAGGCAAGTTGGGTTGGTAACTTTAGGTAAGTTGAGGTTGGTAACTTTAGGTAATTTGAGGTTGGTAACTTTAGGGAAGTTGGGTTGGTAACTTTAGGTAAGTTGAGGTTGGTAACTTTAGGGAAGTTGGGTTGGTAACTTTAGGTAAGTTGAGGTTGGTAACTTTAGGGAAGTTGGGTTGGTAACTGTAGGTAAGTTGAGGTTGGTAACTTTAGGTAAGTTGGGTTGGTAACTTTAGGGAAGATGGGTTGGTAACTTTAGGTAAGTTGAGGTTGGTAACTTTAGGTAAGTTGAGGTTTGTAACTTTAGGTAATTTGAGGTTGGTAACTTAAGGTTAGTTGGGTTGGTAACTTTAGGGAAGTTGGGTTGGTAACTTTAGGTAAGTTGGGTTGGTAACTTTAGGCAAGTTGAGGTTGATAACTTTAGGTAAGGTGAGGTTGGTAACTTTAGGTATGTTGGTTTGGTAACTGTAGGTAAGTTGAGGTTGGTAACTTTAGGTAAGTTGGGTTGATAACTTTAGGTAAGGTGTGGGTGGTAACTTTAGGTATGTTTGGTTGGTAACTTTAGGCAAGTTGAGGTTGGTAACTTTAGGTAAGTTGAGGTTCATAACTTTAGGTAAGTTGGGTTGGTAACTTTAGGTAAGTTGGGTTGGTAACTTTAGGCAAGTTGAGGTTGAAAACTTTAGGTATATTGGTTTGGTAACTGTAGGTAAGTTGAGGTTGGTAACTTTAGGTAAGTTGTGTTGGTAACTTTAGGTAATATGAGGTTGGTAACTTTAGGTAAGTTGAGGTTGGAAACTTTAGGTAAGTTAAGGTGGGTAACTTTAGGTAAGTTGAGGTTGGTAACTTTAGATAAGTTGAGGTTGGTAACTTTAGGTATGTTGGTTTGGTAACTTTAGGTAAGTTGAGGTTGGTCACTTTAGGTAAGTTGAGGTTGGTAACTTTAGGTAAGGTGAGGTTGGTAACTTTAGGTAAGTTTAGGTGGGTAACTGTAGGTAAGTTGAGGATGGTAACTTTAGGTAAGTTGAGGTTTGTAACTTTGGGTATGTTGGTTTGGTAACTTTAGGTAAGATGAGGTTGGTAACTTTAGGTAAGTTGAGATGTGTAACTTTAGGTAAGCTGAGGTTGGTAACTTTAGGTAAGTTGAGCTTGGTAACTTTAGGTAAGTTGAGGTTGGTAACTTAAGGTAAGTTGGGTTGGTAACTTTAGGTAAGTTGGGTTGGTAACTTTAGGTAAGTTGGGTTGGTAACTTTAGGTAAGTTGGGTTGGTAACTTTAGGTAAGTTGAGGTGGGTAACTGTAGGTACGTTGAGGATGGTAACTTTAGGTAAGCTGAGGTTTGTAACTTTGGTTATGTTGGTTTGGTAACTTTAGGTAAGTTGAGGTTGGTAACTTTAGGGAAGTTGGGTTGGTAACTTTAGGTAAGATGAGGTTGGTAACTTTAGGTATGTTGGTTTGGTAACTTTAGGTAAGTTGAGGTGGGTAACTTTAGGTAAGCTGAGGTTGGTAACTTTAGGCAAGTTGAGGTTGGTAACTTTAGGTATGTTGGTTTGGTAACTTTAGGTAAGTTGGGTTGGTAACTTTAGGCAAGTTGAGGTTGAAAACTTTAGGTATATTGGTTTGGTAACTGTAGGTAAGTTGAGGTTGGTAACTTTAGGTAAGTTGTGTTGGTAACTTTAGGTAATATGAGGTTGGTAACTTTAGGTAAGTTGAGGTTGGAAACTTTAGGTAAGTTAAGGTGGGTAACTTTAGGTAAGTTGAGGTTGGTAACTTTAGATAAGTTGAGGTTGGTAACTTTAGGTATGTTGGTTTGGTAACTTTAGGTAAGTTGAGGTTGGTCACTTTAGGTAAGTTGAGGTTGGTAACTTTAGGTAAGGTGAGGTTGGTAACTTTAGGTAAGTTTAGGTGGGTAACTGTAGGTAAGTTGAGGATGGTAACTTTAGGTAAGTTGAGGTTTGTAACTTTGGGTATGTTGGTTTGGTAACTTTAGGTAAGATGAGGTTGGTAACTTTAGGTAAGTTGAGATGTGTAACTTTAGGTAAGCTGAGGTTGGTAACTTTAGGTAAGTTGAGCTTGGTAACTTAGGTAAGTTGAGGTTGGTAACTTAAGGTAAGTTGGGTTGGTAACTTTAGGTAAGTTGGGTTGGTAACTTTAGGTAAGTTGGGTTGGTAACTTTAGGTAAGTTGGGTTGGTAACTTTAGGTAAGTTGAGGTGGGTAACTGTAGGTACGTTGAGGATGGTAACTTTAGGTAAGTTGAGGTTTGTAACTTTGGTTATGTTGGTTTGGTAACTTTAGGTAAGTTGAGGTTGGTAACTTTAGGGAAGTTGGGTTGGTAACTTTAGGTAAGATGAGGTTGGTAACTTTAGGTATGTTGGTTTGGTAACTTTAGGTAAGTTGAGGTGGGTAACTTTAGGTAAGCTGAGGTTGGTAACTTTAGGCAAGTTGAGGTTGGTAACTTTAGTTATGTTGGTTTGGTAACTTTAGGTAAGTTGGGTTGGTAACTTTAGGCAAGTTGAGGTTGAAAACTTTAGGTATATTGGTTTGGTAACTGTAGGTAAGTTGAGGTTGGTAACTTTAGGTAAGTTGTGTTGGTAACTTTAGGTAATATGAGGTTGGTAACTTTAGGTAAGTTGAGGTTGGAAACTTTAGGTAAGTTAAGGTGGGTAACTTTAGGTAAGTTGAGGTTGGTAACTTTAGATAAGTTGAGGTTGGTAACTTTAGGTATGTTGGTTTGGTAACTTTAGGTAAGTTGAGGTTGGTCACTTTAGGTAAGTTGAGGTTGGTAACTTTAGGTAAGGTGAGGTTGGTAACTTTAGGTAAGTTTAGGTGGGTAACTGTAGGTAAGTTGAGGATGGTAACTTTAGGTAAGTTGAGGTTTGTAACTTTGGGTATGTTGGTTTGGTAACTTTAGGTAAGATGAGGTTGGTAACTTTAGGTAAGTTGAGATGTGTAACTTTAGGTAAGCTGAGGTTGGTAACTTTAGGTAAGTTGAGCTTGGTAACTTTAGGTAAGTTGAGGTTGGTAACTTAAGGTAAGTTGGGTTGGTAACTTTAGGTAAGTTGGGTTGGTAACTTTAGGTAAGTTGGGTTGGTAACTTTAGGTAAGTTGGGTTGGTAACTTTAGGTAAGTTGAGGTGGGTAACTGTAGGTACGTTGAGGATGGTAACTTTAGGTAAGCTGAGGTTTGTAACTTTGGTTATGTTGGTTTGGTAACTTTAGGTAAGTTGAGGTTGGTAACTTTAGGGAAGTTGGGTTGGTAACTTTAGGTAAGATGAGGTTGGTAACTTTAGGTATGTTGGTTTGGTAACTTTAGGTAAGTTGAGGTGGGTAACTTTAGGTAAGCTGAGGTTGGTAACTTTAGGCAAGTTGAGGTTGATAACTATAGGTAAGTTGAGCTTGGTAACTTTAGGTAAATTGAGGTGGGTAACTTTAGGTAAGTTGAGGTGGGTAACTTTAGGTAAGTTGAGGTTGGTAACTTTATGTAAGTTGAGGTGGTAACTTTAGGTAAGTTGGGTTGGTAACTTTAGGTACTTTGAAGTTGTAACTTTAGGTAAGTTGAGGTGGGTAACTTTAGGTAAGTTGAGTTTGGTAACTTTAGGTAAGTTGAGGTTGGTAACTTTAGGTATTTTGAGGTTGGTAACTTTAGGGAAGTTGGGTTGGTAACTTTAGGTACGTTGAGGTTGGTAACTTTAGGTAAGTTGAGGTTGGTAACTTTAGGTAAGTTGGGTTGGTAACTGTAGGTAAGTTGAGGTTGGTAACTTTAGGTAAGTTGAAGTTGGTAACTTTAGGGAAGTTGGGTTGGTAACTTTAGGTAATTTGAGGTTGGTAACTTTAGGTAAGTTGATTTGGTAACTTTAGGTAATTTGAGGTTGGTAACTTTAGGTAAGTTGATTTGGTAACTTTAGGTAATTTGAGGTTGGTAACTTAAGGTAAGTTGGATTGGTAACTTTAGGTAAGTTGGGTTGGTAACTTTAGGTAAGTTGGGTTGGTAACTTTAAGTAAGTTGGGTTGGTAACTTTAGGTAAGTTGGGTTGGTAACTTTAGGTAAGTTGGGTTGGTAACTTTAGGTAAGTTGAGGTTGGTAACTTTAGGTATGTTGGCTTGGTAACTTTAGGTAAGTTGGGTTGGTAACTTTAGGTAAGTTGGGTTGGTAACTTTAGGTAAGTTGGGTTGGTAACTTTAAGTAAGTTGGGTTGGTAACTTTAGGTAAGTTGGGTTGGTAACTTTAGGTATGTTGGCTTGGTAACTTTAGGTAAGTTGGGTTGGTAACTTTAGGTAAGTTGGGTTGGTAACTTTAGGTAAGTTGGGTTGGTAACTTTAGGTAAGTTGGGTTGGTAACTTTAGGTAAGTTGGGTTGGTAACTTTAGGTATGTTGGCTTGGTAACTTTAGGTAAGATGAGATCCCAGCATAACCCAGCAGGTTCTGCTGTTCCCTCAATTTCTGTTCAAAATAACAAGCTAGTCTCTGCTGAACGTCTGTGCTCTGTGTTCTGTTCTGTGTTCTGTTCTGTGTTCTGGGTTCTGCGCTCTGGGTTCTGTGTTCTGGGTTCTGTGTTCTGTGTTCTGTGTTCTGTGTTCTGTATTCTGTGTTCTGCGCTCTGGGTTCTGGGTTCCGCGGTGAGGAGCAGGCGGCGTGCCGGCTCAGGACAGAGAGCAGCGGTTTGGTTTCGCCGAGGACGTCCCGTCATGTTCAGAGATCATTTAGAGGTGAAGAGCTGTCACTCTTCAGGATCAGACACACACACACACACACACACACACACACACTGAGTGATGGCGGTTTGTTCCCTGTGAGGATAAACAGAGAGACAGACGGCCTGTCTCACCTTCATTCTGTCTGTCTCTCTGCAGCCGCAGGAAGAGAAAAGACGTTTGTTCACAAACCACATGACCAAGCCACACACACAAACACACACACACACACACACACACACACACACACACACACACACACACACACACACACACACACAGGCTTTGTTTCCAGCCTAAATTAAGTTTGTTTTAGAGCTTCCTCTCTTCTCTTTTTCATCTCCATGTTCACACTGTCTGCCTGCCTGTCTGTCTGCCTGTCTTTCTGCCTGTCTGTCTGCCTGTTTGCCTGTCTGCCTGTCTGTCTGTTTGTCTGTCTGCCTGCATGTCAGTCTGCCTGCCTGCCTGCCTGTCTGTCTGCCTGTCTGTCTGTCTGCCTGCATGTCAGTCTGCCTGCCTGCTTGTCAGTCTGTCTGCCTTCCTGTCTGTCTGTCTGCCTGCCCGTCTGTCTGACAAGATTTCAGCTGGTTAGCACATATGATTAGCACACTAGCTTACTCACACCAGCCACTAACAATTAGCACCAGCATGTCACAAGTACCATGACTAGCCTGCAGGCTAGTTAGCGAGCTAACAGTGTGTTCAGGTTAACAGTAGCATGACTAGCGTGCTGGCTAGTTAGCGAGCTAACCGTGTGTTCAGGTTAAATGTAGCTAGTTAGCGAGCTAACCGTGTGTTCAGGTTAAGTGTAGCTAGTTAGCGAGCTAACCGTGTGTTCAGGTTAAGTGTAGCTAGTTAGTGAACTAACAGTGTGTTCAGGTTAAGTGTAGCTAGTTAGCGAGCTAACCGTGTGTTCAGGTTAAGTGTAGCTAGTTAGCGAGCTAACCGTGTGTTCAGGTTAAGTGTAGCTAGTTAGCGAGCTAACAGTGTGTTCAGGGTAGCTGTAGCTAGTTAGCGAGCTAACAGTGTGTTCAGGTTAACTGAGTGACAGCAGATGAAGCTGTGAGTAGTTCATGTTGGCCCCGCCCCTCTCCTGCAGACCTCATGAATAATTCAGCAGGTGGAGGTTTGATTGACAGGTCATACAGAGAGAAGCTGAGGTGGTTTCTCTGTGCAGGTTTGGACATGTGTTCAACAGATGTTCTTCACATCTACGACATGATTACTGCTCACACACACACACACATGCACACACTAACACACACACACACACACACATGAACACACAGACACACACATGCACACACACACACATACAGACACAGTGCCTCTCCCTCTGCTTGCTGTGTGTTTCTGCACTGTTCAACTCCTTTTGTCAAACAGGTCATTACACACACACACACACACACACACACACTCTCTCTCTCTCTCTCTCTCTCTCTCTCTCTCTCTCTCTCTCTCTCAAGCCAACAATAACATGCGATAAGCCAACTCCAGCATTTTCTTATGTGTGTATGTATATGTGTGTATGTGTGTGTGTGTGTGTGTGTGTGTGTGTGTGTGTGTGTGTGTGTGACTGGAGTGATTGGAGTTTTGGAATTTCCCTGCGGTGGGCCTGCCGCTGAACGCCACGCCAGCAACACACACACACACACACACACACTCCCAGAGTAAAGTGGGGTTGAGGAGTGTCCAGGTCGAGCTTCCTGTCTGCGGCGGCCAATCGGACGAGCCGGAGTCCGCCGTGACCTTTGACCTCTGCTGCGCTCTGATTGGGACCTTTAACAAGACGACATCATCACGGGACGGTCACAGGTTCAATCCCCCGCAGGCGAGACAGGTTTCCATGACAACACTATGGATGGTCCGTGTGTGTGTGTGTGTGTGTGTGTGTGTGTGTGTGTGTGTGTTCTGTCCACTGAAATGGTTCCAACACTCACAGAATCAGGCCTGACCTTCTGAGGCTGCAGGAAAAAAGTTGATTTTATCCAAATAAAGACAGTTTCAAGAAAACAGTGAAGGAAATTAAAATGGAACCCGGACAGATTCGTTTGGATCCAAACCAACGAGACGGAAGCCCCGCCCCGCCCGGAGCTCTGAGGCTCCACCAGGGGGCGCTGCTGAGCAGACAGCAGCCACTGCCCACCATCGGACCGTGCGACGTGACGACCCAGAGCCTCTTCATGTCCTCTGAAATAAAACAAAACAAAACCAAAAAACCCTAAAAACTCTGTGATCCTAATCAAAGCCTCGGTCATGTCAAGGCTCCTCCTGCTCCAAAACTCCTCTGTCCTCCAGAACGTTCTGCTGACCACACGTCCACCATCAAAGAACTCTTTCAAAACCAGATTCTCCAATGAAAAGAGACCAAAGATTCTTCCATGAGGACTTTTCCACAGTCAGTTCCATAATCAGAGACTTCCCTGATCAAAGCCTCTTCCAAGACCCAGAATGTCCTCCTATCCAAGAATGTCCTCCCTGGTGAAAGACTTCCCAAAAACCTCCTGTTCCAAGGTTCTTGCATCTTCCAAAACTTTTCAATGGCCAGAGACTTCCACGATCAAAGAGTCCTCCTCGTCCAAAGTAAAGAGAGTTCTGTCTCCATCGTTTTGGTTATTGTTGATGTGAAAAACTGAGACACAAAGACATGCCTTTCATTCAGGAAAATGTTGAAAATCCTGAGAAAAGACTGAAAGTGTCAGAGACAAAAACAGAGCTGTGAGGCAGACTGAGGAAGACCTGTTCGTACAGTCTTGATGAGAGTCAGCTGCGGTTCTAAGAACTCTTGAATGTCTAAATAAAGACTGAAGATCCGTGAGTTTGAATGAGTCCAAAGTGAAGCTGTCCAGTTGAAAACGCTGACATGCTGGCTTTGGATCTTGAATATGTGAATGAGTTTTGAAAGCCAACACACAAAGGAGAGACTGGACGCCTCTCCTCCAGGGGCGGGGCCAGACGTTGTGGACATCCGGGGCTTAAGCCCGGGCCGACTGGAGGGTCCGGGAGTGTGCTCCTACAGGAGAAAATTTTCAATCAATCAATCATACTTTATTTGTCCACGGGGGGAAATTTGGTTTAAGTTACATCCCGTCCAAGAAACACAAAAAGACATGACAAATACAGGGTTACAGGATCAGGAGAGCAGCAACCCCTTAGATAGTGGCTTCAGGGGACTTTTAAGAGACTTATAACGGCAAAATTTAGACTTAAAATATAATGCATTCAAGTTACTGTATAATCAATAAAGGGTGTATGCCTGATTAGGGTCAATAGGCCTAGTAGGCGGCTCACTGGAATTGAAAGCACTCATGTAGTTCTATCAAAGTCCCTTTAGGCCAAGCCTGTTCACTTGGCGGCCATATTGGTAACCCCTTTTGGGCATCTACTTCAGATCAGTAAGTGCAGGTGCCTATCAGCATGAATGGAGAATGAGCCCAAACTGCGCAGAGGGAGGTCATGGTGACAAACAAAGTATACCACACAAATAAATATTAAATCGGAATCGATGGGTATACATATCTCCCTATAAAGTTAGAACAAGGCTTAAGAAAGGCAAAAAAAAAAACAAAAACAAAAAAACAAAAAAACAAAAAAACAAAAAACAAAAAACAAAAAACAAAACAAAATAATAATAATAATAATAATAATAATAATAACAATAATTATAATAATAATAATTTAGTATCTGGGTTACAATACAAATTCACAAAAAAGCACAGAAATGAAAATTACAGAAACCCTAAATGCCGCTGTGTGTGTGTCATCTAGCCAATGACAGGCAGAATAACAAGAATCACTTCACTGTCATAGTTAACAACAAAATTAGATAATAAAGTAAAGGGGCGGGGAATCGAACCCTCGGTCTGCTGCAGGGAAGGCGGAGACACCGCTCTGCCACCAATGAAGTTTGGGCTCAGTCTCCATTCATGCTGATAAATTATGAAAAATTGCAAAGTCCGATCGGTTTGAAGACTGACACGCTGCTTCTTCTCCACAACACACACATTTTTCGTATAGGATAATAAAATAATGATAAAAATAAAAACTGAAGCTCAAAAGAGATCTCTCTCAGCTCAGAGACGAGGTGACGAGGTGGCTCTTTGGAAGTCGGGAAGTCGAGGTTAAAGGTTTGACACCCGGAGGAAAGACCCAAAGCTTCAAGGAACGAGTGACTGCAGCAGTTTGTTCCAGGCGGTGGGTTCAAGCCTGCGTTTGTGAATTTTGGAAGCCGACACCCGGAGGAAAGACGGAAAAGCTGCGAGATGTAATCCTGTGTGACCCCGAGGCTCACGGTGCAGGGCAGAGGCAGATCTCAGGGCCGGCAGTGGATTTACAAAGACGACATCTGGAGGAAAAGACTGAAGAGCCTCAAACGCAGAGAGAAGCAAGGACAGGCCAACATATAACCACCAACATACATTAAACATACATTTGTTTGTTTATGTTTATTTCGACTACAGCAGCACAACATATTTAACATAATTAAAGAATTAAAGAAAATAAATATGGCTGGTCGAAAAGGAGCTTCGGCTGAAACAAAAGCTTATGGCTGCCGAACCCTTGTAATAAATTTAATTTCTGATTCATTCTGAAAATCTTTATAACAATAAGCAAACAAAAAGCAGATAAAATATTGATTATACTGTTTGATAGATAGATAGATAGATAGATAGATAGATAGATAGATAGATAGACAGATAGATACTTTATTCATCCCGAAAGAAATTCAGTTTTCAGCAGTATCCACAGAGTAAAAGATTAAGCATAAGTGTGTACCTGAGTGCACATATATACATATAGTACATGCCAGCTGTTATACCATACAAAAAGCATACATACCGACATACATACTCTTTTTTTCTTTTTTGTTATGCAGCCACTATCTAAAACATTCCCTAAACAAAAGGCCAAAAAACTCATTTTTTTCAAAGAATAAATTATAAGGCGTCTGTAGTTTTTTATGATTTTGATCATTTGCTGTTATCAGTGTTTTCTCTTTTGTAGTACATTTTGTATCACATCAAGATCTGACAGGTGTTGGAAATGTTTTGTCGCTGTGTGATGACTGTATTATGAATAGATAAATATGTAAATATATAACGTGCAGGCACCAGCTGCCGACTGATAACCCTGCTCGTATCTAAACCTCTGATCCACAACATCCCTTTAGAGAATCAATCATCACATGAACAATATGAATCCCATTGGTTATGATTAGGCAGTGATACGTGACCCTGGAACACGGAGAAGAAAACAAGCTCTGTTGGCAGGAAAAGACCTGTCTGTCCCTCCGCCCTCCGATGTCCTGGACCCAGGTGTTTAAAGGCTGGAGGTGAACTTTGACCTGGGAATTTTCTGCAGCTGACCAATAGAAATCTTGGATGTCGCAGTGACACTCTGGTTTTCAGATTTCAGCTCCATCCTGCCTTCCAGCTCTCTCTGACCCTGCAGCAAACACACCAGTATTGTTTTTCAGGTTTTGTTGACTGATTTGTAGATTTATTCTCTGTGCCTGTTAAACAGACCTGTGTGGCTGCGAGGAGAGGTCTGCCTGTAGGGGGCAGTGCAGGGCATTTCAGAGCCTCTGATCAAACCAGCAGCTCATCCTGCTCTTCATCATGTTGACACTGAGAGAGCGAGCCTGCTCACGTCACACAGGCCGGGACCTGGAGTGTGTCCTCGTCCCGTCACACACAGTGAGTGTGTCCTCGTCCCGTCACACACAGGCCGGGACCTGGAGTGTGTCCTCGTCCCGTCACTCAGCTGATCCCTCTCATCTCCACTGAAGACAAACGACTCGACTTTCAGCTCCAGAGAGCTCACTGATCACATGACAGAGCGACTGACATGTGTGTGTGTGTGTGTGTGTGTGTGTGTGTGTGTGTGTGTGTGTGTGCGGACCCTCCAGCTGCTTGTTCAGGTTTTGTTGCAAACCTGAGACAGGAAATGATAAAAAAGATTCCACATCGATCAAATCTTATCAATTCCCCACGCTACTGTGTGTTTCCTTACAGGAACCAGACACACACACACTCACACACACACACACACACACACACACACACACACACACACACACACTCACACAGTAAATATGAAACATGTATGCAGATGAATTCCAGATGTTGGAGGAGACGGAGGCTCAGCCCATCTCAGACTGACTGCTGCTGTGAGGCTGCAGTACACACAGTGTACTACATGTACTACATGTTAGTACATGTACTACATGTTAGTACATGCACAAACATGTACTAACATGTAGTACCACCTAGCTCTGTATAAAACCACATAACACCCTACAGTAACATATTAGTACCACATAATAGCATATAGTAAAGTATATTACTGTGTAGTACCACACAATACCATGTAGTACTGCATAGCCCGCCATGGTAATGTAATACCACACAGTACGACGTAATACCATATAGTACCATGTCATACCACATAGTGCCATGTATATTTATGACTAACTCATGTGACCCTGGTCATGTGACCCTGGTCATGTGGGTGTGGTCATGTGGTCATGTGATAATGTTTTTTTTTTTCATTGATTTAAAACATGACATGTGACCTGATGGGAAGCTCCTCCCCCGAGCCTCCTGATTGGCCCGAGCTACCTGAGAGGGAGAGGGAGACACCTGTAGAGAATTACCCAGCCTGCACTGCTGCTCCATCCTTAAAGAAACCTGATACACACCTGAGAGCCTGCCTCTGTGTGTGTGTGTGTGTGTGTGTGTGTGTGTGTGTGTGTGTGTGTGTGTGTGTGTGTGTGCTGAACAGAAGCTCTGGGTGGAGAGATGTGAGGTTTTGTGTGTAGGTAGATTCATGACTTACAAGGTTACACACACACACACACACACACACACACACACACACACACACACACACACACACACACACACACACACACACACATGCACACACACACACACACAGATAGAGCACTTTTGCAGACTTCTCCAATTTGAGTGAAAAATGAAAAATACAGAGACAGAGAAGATGAAGATGAGAAAAGCTGGAGCACACACACACACACACACACACACACACACTCTCTCTCTCTCACACACAAACACACACACACTCACACACACTCACACACACACACACACTCAGTCAGAGAGACAGGTAGTGTAACAGGATCTTGTTTTTTCGGTCCTCAGATGGTTGTAACTTAATGAGCTCACACTGCAGGGTGTGTGTGTGTGTGTATGTGTGTGTGTGTGTGTGTGTGTGTGTGTGTGAGGTCATCAGCAGGTCGGGCGGGGGGCTCACAAAGGAAGTGAGGTGTCAGTGAGCCTGTCAGCCTATCAGCTGACAGATCAGCTGCTGATTGATGGGTCTGATCATTACTATGTTGTGTGTGTGTGTGTGTGTGTGTGTGTGTGTGTGTGTGTGTGTGTTTGTGTGTGTGTGTGTATGTGTGTGTGTGTGTGTGTGTGTCACTGAAACAGTAAGCAGGAGTTTATTTATTTTCCATCTTGTACCTGATAACACCTTGAGGGGTTTGAGGAGGTTCTGTGGGTTCTTCACAGGTTCCCGGTGGATCTCTGAGGAACCCTTGAAAACCTTCCAGAGGTTCATGAGGAGGTTCCAGGGGCCGTGAGGGAGGCTCAGAGGTCCTGGGAGGGTTCTAGGGGTCTTTGAGTAATTTGGAGCACCGAGGATCAATGAGGAGGGTTCTCATGGGCCTCCGGGGGAATCTGGAGAAGGTTCCCCAGTTCTTGAAAAGGTTTTTAGGCATCTTTGAGAAGTTTCCAGAGGTTCATGAGAAGGTTCCAAGAGCTGGTTGGGGGTTCCAGCATCCTTGAAGGACTCCAAGGATCTATGAAGAGAGTTGTGTGTGTGAGTTTTTTTTTAAGGAATCTTTGCAGGGAAGGTTCCAGGAGGGTTCCTTCAGAAGTTTCAAAAGGTTCAGGGAGGTTATGGGGCCATCAGGGGAGGTTCAGGGGTCCCTGAGGGTTCTCAGGGGTTCTTTCAGAAAGCTGGAGAGGTTCCTGAGTGGCTCCAAGGATCTACGAGGACCTGAACAGGTTTCTAAGGAATTATTTCCTTAGTTTCAGAAGTTTCTGAAGAGGTTCCATGGGGTTCTTGATGAGGGTGCGGGGTCTTGACGGTGTTTCAGGGGGTCTCTGAAGGGGGTTCATTTGGCGGTTTTAGAAGGTGAGGAGGATTTTGAGGGAGTTCCTGGGGGGTTCTCAGTCCGGAGGTCTTTGCAGCAGGTTCCACGGTGCCTGAAATGGGGTTCTAGAGGTACTTTGTGGACATCCGTACATCCTGCAGAAGGTTCTGGTGAAGCTGTAGGAGGCTGTGAGGTCGGACGTGCTCCCTGAAACCGGCCGGTGGTGATGTTTTGTTTTCGTGGGCGGGGCTCTGAGGGTCACCATGGAAACAGCCCCACAAACAGGAAGTGTTGTGATTTATTTCACATATCAGCAGATTTTTTAAATTCAAATCACCTGGTGGCAAAAACATCACACATGTTCTACCTGTTGTTAACATGCCAATATGGCCGGTAGCAGTGTGTGTGTGTGTGTGTGTGTGTGTGTGTGTGTGTGTGTGTGTGTGTGTGTGTGTGTGTGTGAGGAGAGGTGTCACCTGAAGAAGATCTGAGAGACAAGAGACACAAAGAGAGAACATGAGACGAGTTGAAGGATAAATTCACAGCATATCAGGTCACATTACACACAATGCAGTGCGTGCGTGTGTGTGTGTGTGTGTGTGTGTGTGTGTGTGTGTGTGTGTGTGTGTGTGCGAGGGCGATCCAAAACACTCCTCTCTCTCTTTCTGGTGGTGAGGTCAGTAAATCAGCACTGCAGCGGTCTGCTCTGTGTGTGTGTGTGTGTGTGTGTGTGTGTGTGTGTGTGTGGGAAACAGCAGCTCTTTTAGGTTAATTGGTAGAATAATATTGTGACAGGGAGGGTGAAGAATGGACCATTTACACACACACACACACACACACACACACACACTCACACACCACACACACACACACACACACACACACACACACACCACACCACACACACACACACCACACACACACACACACACACACACACACCACACACACACACACACACACACACACACACACCACACACACACGTCTAGACAGCAGCCGTGCTGATTTCCTGTCAGGCAGCATGAACCTGAGATTCTGTTCTGCTCTGATGTTTAAACTACAACATAAAGATAAATCACTGATAAATTGAAATATTTCAAACTGAGCTAAAGAGCAGAACGTGTAAATATTCAGTTTGATGTTGGAGAGGGAATGTTCTGTCAGAACATTCCCTGGCAGAACGTTCTGGCAGAACGTTCCAGACAGAAACTCACATCAGAAACATCTGGAGAACCAACAGGAAAACCCAGGAACCGGCTGCAGAGACTCCAAGGGTCCTTAAAGAGATCCCACGGGCTGTTAAATGGGTTTTAGGGGATCTTTGAAGGGGTTCCAGGAGTCCTTGAGACACATAGAGCGGTTCTCAAGGGGCTGTGGGGTTTTATTAGGGAAACTTTGAGAAGGTTCCAGGAGTTCTTGAAGAGATTATGGAGTTCCCAGAGGTTCATGAGGAGGTTCCAGGGGTTCTTAGGGAGGTTCAGAGGTCCTTGAAGTTCTTCAGGGGTCTTTGAGTAAGTTGGAGTGGTTCTTGAAAGGCTCCAGGGATCTACGAGGAGATCTGTTTATGGATTTTTCGGGGAATCGAGAGAAGGTTGCTGAGGTCTTGAAAAGATTTTGGGGTTCACTGAGAAGTCCTCAGAGGTTCATCAGGAGGTTCCAGGGCTGTTAGAGGGGTCCTTGCGGGGCTCTAAGGATCTATGTGGGGGATTCAAAGAACTGTTTATGGGTTTTAGTGGTCTTTACGGAGCATTCCAGGGTCCTTGAGGGGCTCCAAAGATCTATGTGGGGATTTAAAGAGTTGTATGTGGGTTTTAATCACGAGAACCTTAAGAAGGTTCCAGGAGTTCTTGAAGAGATTATGGAGTTCTCAGAGGTTCATGAGGAGGTTCCAGGGGTTCTTAAGGAGGTTCAGAGGTCCTTGACATTTTTCAGGGGTCTTTAAGTAAATTGGAGTGGTCCTTGAAAGGATCCAAGGATCTATGAGGAGAGTTGTGTATGGATTTCTGGGGAATCGAGAGAAGGTTACTGAGGTCTTGAAAAGATTTTGGGGTTCACTGGGAAGTTTCCAGAGGTTCATGAGGAGGTTCCAGGGCTGTTGGAGGGGTCCAGGGTTCCTTGAAGGGTTCTAGGAGATCTCTCAGAAAGCTGGAGTGGTCCTTAAGGGGTTCCAAGGATCTATGAGGTGATTCAAACAACTGTTTATGGGTTTTAGTGGTCTTTATGGAGGATTCCAGGGTCCTTGAGGGGTTCCAAAGATCTATGTGGGGATTTAAAGAGTTGCATGTGGGATTTTTCAGGGACTCTTGAGAAGGTTGGAGGACGGACATCTTGAAGAGGTTACAGGACTTCTTGAAGAGATTTTGGGGGTCGCTGAGAAGTTTCCAGGGGTTCATGAAGAGGGTCCTTCAAGGGTCTTAGGGGGTCTGTGAGAGAGTTGGATAGGTTCCTGAGTGGCTCCAAAGATCTGCGAAGATGTGAACGGCTTTACAAGGAATTCTGAAGAGGTTTCAGAGTTGTTTGAAAAGGTTCCATGAGTTTCTTGAAAATTCCACGAGTTTCTTGAGGATGTTTCAGGGGCCTCTGAAGGGGTTTTGGACTCTCCTGAGGAGGTTAAACTGGCTGTCGAGGAAGGTGAAGAGGATTTTGAGGAAGTTTCCGGAGTTTCGTTCCAGGACCCATGAAGGGGTTCCGGAGATCGTCCAAACATCCTATAGGAGGTTCCAGAGGTTTTTGAAGTGGTTTGATGGGCATTTGAGGAAGTTCTAGGAGTCCTTGAGGAGACACCAGGAACCATGGGTTTCAAGGAGATTTTAAGGAGGTCACCAGGTCAGTGAAGATCCTCCCTTTGGCCTTGAAGAGGTTCCAGGGGTTCTGGAGATGAGTTCCGCTGTCTGCTGAGGAACTCTAAGGGGATCTCCAGGGGATTCCCATGGATTATGTGATGTGTCGAGGACGTGGAGAAATATGACAAGCAAGAGTATCAGAGGCAGTATATAATGAGCTGTGTGTGTGTGTGTGTGTGTGTGTGTGTGTGTGTGTGTGTGTGTGTGTGTTGTGGGTCAGAAGGTTGAACGTTCTCCCAAAAAAGTGAATATGAAGAAAAAACACGAGTGGAAAAATCACATTCATGAATGTTCAAGTCCTGAACACACACACAGACACACAAACACACACACACACACACAAACACACACACACACACACTCGTGCAGGCACTTTGTAGCTGTCACTGTTGATCGTCCTGGAAAGAGAGACACAGAGCAGGCGGGCGGCCAAAATCCCCCTGGATCGCTCTCTCTCTCTCTCTCTGTCTCTCTCTCTCTCTCTCTCTCTCTCTCTCTCTCTCACACACACACACACACACACACACACACACACACAGTCTAATCTCCTGAACCTCTTTCCCTCCTCTGGTACGTAAAGATGAAACATTACCTGCTGTCTGTCTCTCCCCCTGTCTCTCTCTCTCCTCCTGTCTCTCTCTCTCCCTCTCTCTCTCTCCCCGTCTCTCTCTCTCTCCTCCTGTCTCTCTCTCTCCCTCTCTCTCTCTCCCCGTCTCTCTCTCTCTCCTCCTGTCTCTCTCTCTCTCCCTCTCTCTCTCTCCCCGTCTCTCTCTCTCTCCTCCTGTCTCTCTCTCTCTCCCTCTCTCTCTCCCTGTCTCTCTCTCTCTTGTCTCTCACCACCAGGTTTCAGTTTCCTCCTCTCTCTTTGTCCGTCTGCCAACTATGTGCTCATTAAAATGAAATAAAAGGGTGAAATGTTACATCCCATACCTTAACACACACACACACACACACACACACTCACACACACGAGAAACACACACACAAGAAACACACACACACACACACACACACACACACACACACGCTCTGAGGTTTGATTTCCTGTGAGGAAGTGTGTGTGCAGGTTCCCTCTGCTTGGCGGCTCCGAGGAGGTTCCTGACCTGAGAACAGCCTCACGTTCCCTCCACGTGACGCAGAGAACCTCCTGATGGCCTCTGGACCAGCAGCTGGACCACATCACCTGAGTCACCTGAGGGAGGATCTGAGGATCTGAAACCAGGTGAGACCAGGTGAGACCAGGTGAGACCAGGAGCTGAACCACATCACCTGAGTCACCTGAGGGAGGATCTGAGGATCTGAGGATCTGAGACCAGGAGCTGAACCACATCACCTGAGTCACCTGAGGGGGGATCTGAGGATCTGAAACCAGGTGAGACCAGGAGCTGAACCACATCACCTGAGTCACCTGAGGGGGGATCTGTGGATCTGAGACCAGGTGAGACCAGGTGAGGCCAGGAGCTGAACCACATCACCTGAGTCACCTGAGGGGGGATCTGAGGATCTGAGACCAGGTGAGACCAGGTGATACCAGGAGAGACCAGGAGCTGAACCACATCACCTGAGTCACCTGAGGGAGGATCTGAGGATCTGAGACCAGGTGAGACCAGGAGCTGAACCACATCACCTGAGTCACCTGAGGGAGGATCTGAGGATCTGAGACCAGGTGAGACCACGAGCTGAACCACATCACCTGAGTCACCTGAGGGGGGGTCTGAGGATCTGAGACCAGGTGAGACCAGGAGCTGAACCACATCACCTGAGTCACCTGAGGGAGGATCTGAGACCAGGTGAGACCAGGAGCTGAACCACATCACCTGGGGGGGGATCTGAGAATCTAAGACCAGGTGAGACCAGGTGAGGCCAGGAGCTGAACCACATCACCTGAGTCACCTGAGGGAGGATCTGAGACCAGGTGAGACCAGGTGAGGCCAGGAGCTGAACCACATCACCTGAGTCACCTGAGGGAGGATCTGAGACCAGGTGAGACCAGGTGAGACCAGGAGCTGAACCACATCACCTGAGTCACCTGAGGGAGGATCTGAGGATCTGAGACCAGGTGAGGCCAGGTGAGGCCAGGTGAGACCAGGTGAGACCAGGAGCTGAACGACATCACCTGAGTCACCCGAGGGATAATCTGTTGATCTGAGGCCAGGAGAGTCCAGGAGAGTCCAGATGAGGTGAGGAGCAACACAAGTAGGTTTTAAAATAGTTTCAATATAATCAGAAGAACAGCACCACCACATTAAACTTAAAAATGTAAAAGAACTTTACTGGTCTGAAGGGACCAGACAGCAGCTAAACAACACAAACAACAACAGGATCAATATACAAACCCGCCTGTCTGTCTGTCTGTCTGCCTGCCTGTCTCTCTCTCTGTCTGTCTGTCTGCCTGTCTCTCTGTCTGTCTCTCTGTCTGTGTCTCTCTGTCTGTCTGCCTGTCTCTCTGTCTGTCTCTCTGTCTGTGTGTGTCTCTCTGTCTGTCTGTCTGCCTGTCTCTCTGTCTGTCTCTCTGTCTGTGTGTGTCTCTCTCTTTGTTTCCCTCAAACCAAATGTTTGTGCAGGATAGAATTACACTGCCTGTCAATCACACACACACACACACACACACATAAACACACGTGTGCCAGTGCAAGCAAATGTGACCTTTGACCTTGACCATATGTTGTTCTTACTCTGTGTGTGTGTGTGTGTGTGTGTGTGTTCCACAGAAGCTGAACATAAGAAATTCACCTTCTGATTCGATGTTAAGCCCCGCCCCCCCGGTCACAACCTTTATTTTAATTTACCTGTTTAACCAGAGAGAGAAGCTCCGCCCCCTCAGAGGGAACCATCACCATGACAACCAGTCACTCATCACTGACCATCTCACACACACACACACACACACACACACACACACACACACACAAAAACTCAGAGGGCCATCGTGGTGGGTGGGACAGTGTTGTTCGTCTTTATTGTGATTGGCTGACAGACGGACGGACACGCCCCCTCCTCTCTATGACAACAATAACAACAATAATAACAATAATAATAGTTTTCATTCATTCATAATCTGAGTGGATAAAATCACAGGAGCTGCTGCGTTTCCACGGCAACAGGAAGCACCGGCCCCGCCCTTCTCCGTTCACACTGAACGGAGGGAAGGTCAACAGGTTTACCATTGAAAGTGAACAGGGAAGGAATAACTCCAGGCACTGTGCTCCACTGTAAGTCAGTGGGAAGATCAATAACTTTTCCCATTGAAAGTGAATAGTTTGACAATTAATTCAGTCAAAATATAAAATGAGTTTATTTTTCGCAGATTCCTATTGAAATCTAATGGGTTGATAAATAGCTTAAGTTTAAGACATACAGGCCTGTTTGTTCTCTGGTTTCTATTGAAATTTGATGAATAACTCAGCCTGGAGATGTTTAGACCATTTCCTTTTCAGTTTCCCATTGAAGTGTAATAGGCTGATGAGAAACTAATTGAAAGTTTATAGCTTGACAGTTAACTTTGTTTAAAGATGTAAAGACTTTCTGCTCTCTTGAAAGTGAATGGGATGCTGACTCAAGTTAGAAAAGACAAAACTTTCTGTTCCATTGAAAGTGAATGGAGCACGATGTTTGGAAATATTAAGGCTAATAGGTCTGACTTCCTGCTCCTGCGTGAATTCAGCCAATGGCAGCTTCAGAAGGCTGAGGCCCCACCCAGACAGGAAGCAGCTCAGCGTCTGAATCCACCAATCAACACTCAACAAAAACAAAACAAAAACAAAAACATAAACAAAACAAAAACTGCAGTGGCCTTCAATGTGAAGACCACCACTGGTACACAAAACTCCCACAATGCAACAGTCCAGTCCAGGGTTTGGGCGTTGTCATGGAAACCCAGGATGCTGGCTAGCTAGTGGTTTGATTGACAGGTGAAGCACCAGGTGTGTCTGTGGACGCCGGTCCAGCTGCTCTGTCCCATTGACAGTAAATGGAATGACACTTTATTTAGCCTAAATATAAAAGGCTAACCTTTTCTATTCCATTTAAAGTGAATGGGATAACATTTAGTGTAAAACATACAAAGGCCAAATGATCTCTTCCATTGAATATGAAAGAAATGGCAGTTATTTTAGCCTAAGTAATAATAATAATAAAAAAAAGTTTTCTTTTTCGGTTCCGTTGAAAGCGAATGGGGAAATATTTGGTGTAAAATTACAGAGGCCTACATGTTCTGTCCCATTGAAAGTAACTGAGATGACAGTGTTTTAAACTGATTAAAAAGACCAAGTTTTTTTTTGTTCCATTGAAAATCAATGGAGCCAAAATGTGTGTTTTCTGGAAATCAGTGAAGTCAGTTCTTTCTAACAGCAGGAAGACCAAACTGCAGTCGGCTGGTTTGAACTTTAAAGTGACAATGAAACGAGAAGAAACTAAATATTTTCACTATAACCGTGACATCACAGTGTACCAGGCGCTGCAGCTGTGTGCACTTTAAACCTCCTCGTCCTCTGCTGGTAACATGAGGAGGGAAAGCCAGGAGGTGTGAGGAGCTACTGGAGCTCCTGGAGCTGCTGGAGGTGCTGGAGCTGCTGGAGGTGCTGGAGGTGCTGGAGCTGCTGGAGCTGCTGGAGCTGCTGGAGCTGCGTTCCTCTCAGGAAGCACCGCCCAGAGAACCGAGCGGCTCTGGATGTGTCTCTGGCCCGGGACAACGGGAGGGCGTGTTGTTTTTCTCTGCAGAATCCCACTGAGGAAACAGATGCAGCGAGCGGCTGGATCACTTTCTAATGAATCATCTCATTTCCAGAAAAAACGAGCCTGATGAGGAGCCCTGCTGTGTGGGCGGGTCACTGAGGCTTTCACAATTAAAGCCACCAGTTTCAATGTTGCTCTGTCAGCCGGCGGCGCTGCTGCCCAGTCGGGAGGATTTATTACCACAGCGCTGCCAAACACACTCTCTCAGCTGTAAGCACTCAGCGTGACAGTTTCCCCGGGAGGAAACACCAAATAACTTGAATACATGAGATGTTTGATCTGTGGTTATCTGACGTTTATCTGACGCCTTCCCCGTCGGCTGGACGGTGTTCTCCTCTGCAGCTTCATCTTTGGTCCTGAACGTTCAGACTCAACCTCCTGAGCCCGGCCTGCTCACACCAAGTCAGGACTTTTTGGCACAAAAAAACAAACAAAACACACACACACACACACATACAACTTGATTTAGAGAGCTCAGGGAGGCGGGAAACGGGTGATGCTCCAGAGGAAAAACATCTGCATCCTGATCAGCAAACGCACCCCGAGGAGGACCGGGCCTGCTTGTTGTGTCTTTGTTTTGAAGAGCTGACCTTTCAGCGCTAATATTAGCAAAAACAGGTTCCAGCATGTTCTCTCATCACACTCCCATGTGAACCACGGATTTTTTTCCACTGTTTTTATTCGTAATTTGATCGGTTGATGACATTTTAAAACAAAACAAAGCATCTCAAAAATAAAAATAAAGCATTTACTGATTTTACTGAGCTTCATGAGCACCTGAACGCCACCTCAGCTAACCTGGAAATGTCAACGCTGCCCGAGTTCCCGAGCTGCGATTTGTAAAAGTTCGTAAAGGCTTTTTTCCCCTGCAGGTTGCTATGGTAACCTGATATAAGGAAGGCACTTGAATGGCGGTGGAGTCGTAGGCAGGGAGGTTTTGGTCCATGCAGCTGTTGGTCTCCAGGGTCTCGGAGAACATAGAACTGTATGATCAAAGCCATAACAGGAACCAACAGAACCAACATGGCAACCAGCTGTTGTGTTGTCACACACACACACACACACACACACACACACACACACACACTCTCACTCGGTGTGAACAGGCCTTTAAATTGTGTTTTACAAAATAAACTGAAATGCAAAGGGAACTTTTCCTGAAATGTAAATTTAGAGTAAAAAAAAAAACGTCAATCCTACAAAAACAAAACAAAACAAAACAAAAAACATGATTAAAAATCAGGTACAAAAAGTGCTAAAATAGAATACCATCAACAGTTCTACAATCCAATAGTTCCAATGTTTCCTCTAGACTAGAACAGTTCCCCCTGGTTGGGATCTGGAACTTTTTAAAAACTGCAGTTATGTTAGTTTTTACTCCTTGGAATCTTGTTGTTGTTGTTTTTTCCGATGCAGAAGCAGCAAAAATCTGCCGAGTCACTGGCGAAGGAACTTTTTTTGTTCCAGAAGGCACA
>NC_043997.1:676568-686568 GCF_902150065.1 Myripristis murdjan
GGCCGGAGTCACAGCGTTCTCCACACACACACCCTGAGCCTGCACACACACACACACACACACACACACACACATACACACATACACACATACACACACACACGGGGGAACATGAGTTAGAGATTCACGGTGTAAAGCAGAAGGTGGTGCTTTTACTTTGTTAACACAAAGTGAGGGTGCTTTTATTGTGGCGTCTCTCTCACCGGCTCCACCAGGGCGTGCGGGACGGTCTCGGGGAAGGAGGCGAAGGCGCGGCGGAGGGGCGGGCACTTCCTGTAGTAGAGGCGCACGGACAGCAGGGCCATGCAGGCGCTGTGGCTGTGGAAGGCCAGGTAGAGGCCGGCCTGCCGCAGGGGCCCTAAACGCACCGTCTTCACGTTGGAGCGCCGCTCGCCGCCGCGCCGCAGCAGGTGGTCCGCCGCCACCGTGGCAACCTGCGAGGGGGCGGGGTCACAGTCTCATTACGTTCTGAGGGCTGGATGGAGCTCACAGGAAACGGTTAAGTTGAGAAAAAAAACTGAAAATGAGCTTCAAAAACATAAAAACTGAAAATGACCTGAAAAGTGGAAGAAAGAGAGAAAAATATATTTAAAAAAAAAAAACAATAAATAAAAATAAAATTGGGGATAAATGTCCAGAAAATATATTTATAAAAATATTTTTTTAAAAATATATATTTATAAATATATATTTAAAAAAAATATGTATTCATAAATATATATTTTAAAAAAATTCAAAGGAAAAAAATCACTCATCAAATTTTCAGGTCATTTTCCTGTTTTTTTTTTTTTTTTTCTTTTACTTGAATTTTCTTTCTTTTTTTTTTTTCTAAATGAATTAACATTTCTCATTAAGTTGCTCAGTGTCTTTTTCCGGATAGTACAGGAGTCTGCTCGGGTTCAAAGGGTTAAGAAACACAGGACAGTGTGAGTGTGTGTGTGTGTGTGTGTGTGTGTGTGTGTGCACCTTGGTGTAGGGGTTCTCCATCCAGGCCGGGTGTGTGTTGGTGGCGTCGTCGCTGTCAGACGGGTAGTAATACAGGTTGAACGTTTCCTTGCAGTGGCGAGAATTCAAACTGGAACATTCCATCATGGTGAAGCTGGAACCATCAATAATCAATAATCACCTCATCAATAACTGATCGATTAATCTGACATAAACACGTTTCATGTCGGTGTTTGTTACTGACGTCGCTTTGAATCTCAGTTTGAAAACATTTGTTCAAAGTTGATTTATGGGTTTATTTGATTTAATTTTTTATACTTTAATTTGCTTTACAGCTTTAATTTCACTCTGTCATTTTTTATTATCCATTAATCCAAATTCAATAGTTTTTCATTTCATTCTTTATGCTTATTAACTCAATTACTGATCGATCAACCAGGTAATCAATTAAATGTTGGTGATTTTAGCCTCAGTGTGAAAACCATTTTTAAAATCAGATTTGTGGCATCACATATTTTTATATTTAATTTTTTCTCTTTTAGTCAAATGTAACTGAACTGCTGCTCTGACGTGTTTCAGTAACTGATCAGTGATCAGTGCCGTCACAAACTGATCAATCCACCTGTCAATCAAAGCAATGGACCAACCGGATCTCGATGTAGAGGACGGTCGCCGCCCTCCTGGGGATCCAGCGCGTCCGCAGCCAATAGGAGGCGGGGCTGTCCAGCGTGCAGATCTGATAGGTCCGCACGCTGTTCCCCTCGTCGTCCAATCCGCTCACCTCCTCCCACTGAGGACAGGACACAGCACGTCAGCACTAATCAGTGTGTGTGTGTGTGTGTGTGAGTGTGTGAGCATGAGTGTGTGTGTGTGGACCTGCAGGTCGTCAGCAGGATAGGATGTCCATCGCAGGTCAGATGTTTCCAGCTTTGTGTTCATCAGCACCTCTGGGAGAGAGACGGGGAGAGAGACAGACAGGCAGAGAGACACAGAGACAGACAGACAGAGACAAAATAAAGTTACCGTAACATAATCATTTTAATCAGAAAAACAGCAAAATATCAAATCAGTTTGAAGGATAGGAGGAGATTTGATATATTTGCTAAATGCACTGAGACAAACTGAACAGGTGCTGAGCTTCAGCTGGAGGTGTCATGTGTGTAATGAGAGCTGTGTGTGTATGTGTGTGTGTGTGTGTGTGTGTGTGTGTGTGTGTGTGTGTGTGTGGAGCTGCTGACGTTCCTCAGGGGACACTCATGGCGCTTTTCCACCAGCACTGACTCGGCTCGGCTCAACTCGGTTTGTAAGGTTTTCCATCAGCTGGTAGTACCAGGTACTATTTCAGTACCCACTCGGCCGGGGTTCCAAGCGAGCTGAGACGAGCTGAGTCGAGCCGAAATGTGACATAAACGCCGTGCAGGCCACTGATTGGACAGGGAGTGACGACACATGACAGCGACTCCTGCACGAAAACCAAACCCGGCATTTAAAAAGAAAGCGGCAGCAGCGACCGTGCGCATTGATCATCACTGAAGTTGGCAAAGCTGGAAAATGTCAAGCAATCCGGTACTGTGGTCGAATGAAGAGGTGGAGTCTTTTCTGTGCTTGGGGGCGGGGCTGTGTTGCTATGACGACTCCACCCATGATGAGGTGGTACTCAATTGTAATGGAAAACCACCGAAACCGAGGCGGTGCTAGTGATAAAGCACCATAAGGTTCTCCTGAATGAAAACTGTCGGCCACTTTGCTGACGACCCACTGGACCACCCTGAGGCCCCCTGGGGTCCCCGGGCCACATCTTGAAAGCCCCCAGTGATAGCTGTAATAAGTTAGCTCAGCTAACATATTGGAACTCGCCGGCCCACATACGAGCCGGCGGGTTCTAATACGTATCAGACTAATGTAATACGGCGGGTTCTCCACGTACGCTGACGACTCTCTCCTGCAGCCTCACAAATCAATACTGACTGACTGGTGGTGTAATTAAAGTGCAGGTCTGATCACTGATCAGCTGATCAATAACCTGCATGCTGATAGCCTGGTGGCTGGAGGGGTTATTGTTATGAAACCCACAAGAGTTCTGAGCAAGCCCCGCCCACAGGGATGAGATCAGGGCTCTGATTGGCTGAGGGATCATGTCTGGTTTAGCAAATGGCCAGTCACAGCTCTGGTGGGCGTGTCTTACCCAGAACTCTGGTGGGATCCATAACATCAGTGTACAGATGTGCTGCTGAACTGTAACTTATTGATAACTGATTGATGTTTCACTCATTGATCAGCTGATCGTCTGTTCAATGGCCACAGGAAGTGGAGCTGTAACTAAATGCAAAGCAGCTGATCAATAACAAAACCTTAACTGATCAATATTTAGTGTTTCATGTAGCTATGTGTGTGTGTGTGTGTGTGCGCGCGCGCATGTGTGTGTTTGTGTGTGTGTGTGCGCGCGCATGTGTGTGTGTATGTGTGTGCAACATAATTTAAAAAGGAAAAGAAACAGAGCAGCGACTGTCAGACATCAGTTTTGTTACTTTGATCCAGTTTTACTGCATAGCTGCTGAGTGACGCACACACACACACACACACACACTCACACACACACACACACACACACACTCGCTGAGAGAGAGAGGGAAACCACAGCAGAGCCCCTCTCTCATAAAAGCCACAGAACTAAACAGATCTTTGCTTGTAAAGTCAAACACACGCACACACACACACACACACACACACACACAGACCACAACACAGACCCTCACACAGAGGAAAAGCAAAACCACAGACTTGCACTAAAAAACTCATCCGCATGCACACACACACACACACACACACACATACACACTCTCCCCGTCTGAGCAGTGATATCATGAGCTGAGTAATGCAGAGGGGAGGACAGGCGAAGAAGAGCAGGCTTAACCCTGCACACACACACACACACACACACACACACACACACACACGCACACACACACACACACACACACACACACACACACGTATAATGCATATATATAATATTCCCCATGAATAATGTTCGGTGATCAGTCTTGGACAGCAGAGAGGAGGAAGGCTTAACCCTGCACACACACACACACACACACACACACACTAAAAGCGTCGCAGCAACAAAGAGAATTATCAGCTTGACATTATCACTGTGATATGATAAAACATGCTTCACCCTGCACACACACACACACTCAGACACACACACACACACACACACACACACACACACACACACACACACACACACACACACACACACACTCATCAGGACAAGTTGAAGCTCAACTCTGATTAGTTGTTTTTTCTGATGATTTTCTTCATTCAGTTTCTGCTGCAGACCTGAAACATCAGGATGATGAACTGATCTGAACTGAACTGAATTGAACTGAACTGAATTCAACTGAACTGAACTGAACTGAACTGAACTGAACTGAACTGATCTGAACTGAACTGATCTGAACTGAACTGAACTGAATTCAACTGAACTGAACTGAACTGAACTGAACTGATCTGAACTGAATTCAACTGAACTGAACTGAACTGAACTGAAGTGATCTGAACTGAATTCAACTGAACTGAATTCAACTGAACTGAGTTGAACTGAATTGAACTGAACTGATCTGAACTGAATTCAACTGAACTGAACTGAACTGAACTGATCTGAACTGAACTGAATTCAACTGAACTGAACTGAACTGAACTGAACTGAGTTGAACTGAATTGAACTGAATTGAACTGAATTCAACTGAACTGAATTCACCTGAACTGAATTCAACTGAATTGAACTGAATAGAATTGAACTGAATTGAACTGAACTGAACTGAACTGAACTGAATTGAATTGAACTGAATTGAACTGAATTGAACTGAACTGAATTGAACTGAGTTGAGTTGAACTGAACTGAACTGAACTGAACTGAACTGAATTGAATTGAACTGAATTGAACTGAGTTGAGTTGAACTGAACTGAATTGAACTGAATTGAATTCAGTCCCACACAAACTTGTAAGTCAGGACTTTCACAATAAAAGACTAAAAAAATTCCCTGTGATTCTTTTATGATGAAAAATAAATAAAAATGATGAAATGACAGGAAAACAGTTCCAACCAGCTTCTGGAAAATATTCCTCATGTGGGAATTCTGGGAAGACCTGCTTTACACACACACACATACACACACACACTGGGTGAATTACAGAGCATCTCATTCCTCAGCTGCTACGAAGCAGAACAGAAAAATGGCTGCTTTCCCTTTCTCTACGCTGTAATTACACACACACACACACACACACACACACACACACACACGGTGTGTTTAATTGCCCTTGTCGGGTAATTAAAGCGAAGAGTGACTGAATCAATTAGAGGAAATGAGCGAGCGTCTCGTGCTTCACACCAGGAGAGTTAACGAAGCCAATTAGACACACACACACACACACACACACACACCCCTCACTGTGACCTTCACACACTGATCCACAGGAGGGAGGGGGAGGAACACAGACATAACCCTAATTAATTAAAAGCCCCAAATTTGGGTAGAAATCAATAAAAAGAAAGAAATATGAGCAGGAAAAAAAGCAAACTAATCAATCAATCAATCAATCAATAAAAGAGAAGAAAGAAGAAAGGAAAGCTGATGCAGCATCATTGATCTGACATTTAAATATAGAAGTGAAGTTATTCTTGAAAGCTTTTTTTTTTAAAGTATTCCACTCATTTTTTATGAATTGACCTCAACATCACAAACAAAACATGTTTTCATTAAACAAACATCAAACTGCCTTCATTTCACCTTCCCAGGAAACACACACACACACACACACACACACACACACACACACACTCCACCCATTCCCACACACATTACTAATCAGTGTCCCAGTCTGTGCCAATGTACCGTGTGTGTGTGTGTGTGTTTGTGTGTGTGTGAGTGTGTGTGTGTGTGTGTGTGTGTGTGTGTGTGTGTGTGTGTGTGTGTGTGTGCGTGTGTGTGCAAGGTGAGGTTGGAAAAGGCAGTTTACCGGCTCTAAAAGCATCTAAACCATGACCACACACACACACACTCACACACATACACACTCACACACATACACAGAGCGGGTGTCTTGTGTAAACATCCCGCCGGCGTTGCCGTGGTGATTTCCGTGTCCTCGTCATGCTCTCTTATCACCCAGATAGACTGTTTATAGAGGCTGAGTGTGTGTGTGTGTGTGTGTGTGTGTGTGTGTGGTCTTATGGTTTGACTTGCTCTCTCTCTGTACTAGCAGTTTCAGTTGTGTGTCACGCACACACACACACACACACACACACACACACACACACACACAAAGTGTCTCCATATGTCAAATACCTTCAATCAATTGTTCTGAAAGCTTCACTAGTGTGTGTGTGTGTGTGTGTGTGACTCCTGAAAAGGCCAATCAACAGATTAACCAGCTGCACTTACCATGTAAATACACACACACACACACACACACACACACACAGCAGAGTGTGTGAACAAAGACACAAAAGAAGAAAAGAAAAAAGAGAAAAGGCAGAAAGCAGATGGAGGCCACGCCCCCTGCCTGTCTGCACCAATCACACGGCTCCACAGGCTTTGTGTCGGTTTGGTTTCATACCCAGAATTCCCTGCAAGACAATCCCTGTGTTCACACACATGTTCCACCTGCAGGTTCCCACACACACACACACACACACACACACACACACACACACACGTCCAGATTAAAGGGATTATTATTCATTTATTTATATTTATATATTGGAGATGTATTGGAAATACACCACACAGACTGAGTTCTCTTCCCTCGGTGTGCTGTGTAGAACTAGAACCACACAGACAGGGTTCACTTCCCTCGGTGTGCTGTGTAGAACTAGAACCACACAGACTGAGTTCACTTCCCTCGGTGTGCTGTGTAGAACTAGAACCACACAGACTGGGTTGAGCTGAGCCTGCTGAGTCAGCACGGTGTCAGTCAGAGCTGTAGAGCATCAAACAGGTCCAGACAGATCAGAGGAGAAAACACCACCAAGACTGCTGCACATGACCCCTAACCTACTGCACATTACCCCTAACCTGCTGCACATGACCCCTAACCTACTGCACATTACCCCTAAACTACTGCACATTACCCCTAACCTACTGCACATTACCCCTAAACTACTGCACATGACCCCTAAACTACTGCACATGACCCCTAACCTACTACTGCACATTACCCCAAACTACTGAGCATTACCCCAAAGTACCCTAAACTACAGCACATTACCCCTAAAGTACTGCACATGACCCCTAAACTACTGCACATGACCCCTAACCTACTACTGCACATTACCCCAAACTACTGAGCATTACCCCAAAGTACCCTAAACTACGGCACATTACCCCTTAAGTACTGCACATTACCCCTAACCTACTGCACATTACCCCTAACCTACTGCACATGACCCCTAACCTACTGCACATTACCCCTAAACTACTGCACATTACCCCAAAGTACCCTAAACTATGGCACATTACCCCTAAAGTACTGCACATTACCCCTAAACTACTGCACATTACCCCAACGTACCCTAAACTATGGCACATTACCCCTAACGTACTGCACATTACCCCTAAACTACTGCACACTACCCCTAAACCACTGCACATTACCCCTCAACTACTGCACCTTACCCCAAACTACTGCACACTACCCCTCAACTACTGCACACTACCCCAACCTACTGCACATTACCCCTAACCTACTGCACACTATCCCTAAACTACTGCACATTACCCCAAACTACTTCACACTACCCCTCAACTACTGCACATTACCCCAACCTACTGCACATTACCCCAGAGTACCCTGATGTACTGCACATTACCCCTAAAGTACTGCACACTACCCCTAAACCACTGCACATTACCCCTAAACCACAACACATTACCCCAGAGTACCCATAAGTACTGCACATTACCCCTAAACCACAACACATTACCCCAGAGTACCCATAAGTACTGCACATTACCCCTAAAGTACTGCATACTACCCCAGAGTAGCCTAAATGTCTAGCAGCTTGTGGAACCCTGGCAGCACCTTTGGGTTCTGTTGGGAACCTTCTGGGTGCTCAGTAGAACCCTACAGGAGGAGTGTTGGGAACCCTCTGGGTGCTCAGTAGAACCCTACAGGAGGAGTGTTGGGAACCCTCTGGGTGCTCAGTAGAACCCTACAGGAGGAGTGTTCCTTCCTGTCTGGCTGTTTACCTGTTTATTTTTCTTTCTATTCTTTTCAAGGAAAAACTTTTTCGTCGTCTTCAATATGCTCTCTCTGACTGACGACGCAGCTGTCTGACACACACACAAACACACACACACACACACACACACACACACACACACACACACACACACACACACTCACACACACACACACACACACACACACACACACACAGTAAATCTGTAAATCTATTGTTCTGCACAACTTCTAATTAGCGGCTCCAAAGAGTACACACTGGTTAGTACTGTTAGCACGTCTGACTCACTCACACACACACACACACACACACACTCACACACAGTAAAGCTCATAATAGAGGAGCAGCAGGAACAATAAGTGACTTCAAGCAGTTTATTATTTACTCATAATGATGGGGAGGCACTTCCTGTGTGTGTGTGTGTGTGTGGTATGTGTGTGTGTTGACAGTTGAAACCTGCTGGATTTTTTAAACAACGTGGATAAAATACTCTGGTTTTAGATTTTTCTGTCATGTGAACTTTTACTTAAAAAAAATCTTTCTTTTCTTTCCTTTCCTATTTGTTTTTAACAGGATGAAGGTCAAACTGAAGGAAACCAAACCAAATCAACCTGATCTGTTTCTGTCATTAATAATTAACATATTAAACCATTTGTGTTTCACACACTTTGAGCCTGTGAATTCATTTCTATTCATTTCTATGTATTTCCACTGCGTCACCGTCTGCTTGGCTCCTGCTCTTTAGCTGCTCGGTTCGACCAGCAGCCGACACACAACAAGCTTTTATTAATCGTTTCCAGCTGATCAATGGCAGCTGATCAGTGATCAGAGCGATCAGTAAAGTACTGATCTGAGATCTGAAAGGAGTCAAAGTGACAGAAACAAGAACCTGAGAAAACACACAGAACTGGAACAGACAGAGCAGGTAGAACCAGAGTACGCAGACAGGCTGACTGTGTGTGTGTGTGTGTGTGTGTGTGTGTGTGTGTGTGTGTGTGTGTGTTTGGCTGTCTGTGTTTAATTAGATGCTTCCACACACTGATGATCTGATGATCATAGATTTCACATATAATCATGGCTTCATATCTGTTCTGTTTGTTGTGGCTCTGTGCTCTGCGAGGCCTGCAGCCCACAGACGTGTGTGGTAAATATTAATAATTTACAAGAAAATTATGTGAATCTTAGGAGGGAAATAGTAAAAACAAAAAAATCACAAGAAAATGACTTGAAAATAGAAGAAATCAATAAGAAAATTTGCTAAAACTCAGAAGAAGTCAGTAAGAAGTTACATGGAAATTAAATGAATATTAGAGGGGGAAATAGTAAAAAAAAAACTCAAAATAAAAAAATAAATACTAACTAAAGAAAATTAATAATAAGATAGATAGATAGATACTTTATTCATCCTGCAGGAAATTCACTAAAAAGTAAGAAAGGAAATGATTAGAAAACTCGCCAAAAGTAGAAGTGAGGCTGCGTTCACAAACATTCACACTGTCCCTCAGGGGGCCTCAGGGGCCCCTGGGGGTCCCGGGACCCTCAGGGGCCCCTGTGAACACCCCTGACTGACAAGCCAACAGCAGAGTGTCACTGAGGCTCCATGTTGATCCAAAATGGCCGCCCTGACTCGCCTGTCAGCACAGAGAATATATTAATGTTCACACACACACACACACACACACACACACACACACACACACACACACACACACACACATCACGTCCCAACACACTGATTTTTTAAATAAACTAAATTAATGATTTTATCAGAGTTTATCAAACTAAATCAGGTCATGTGACCG